>NW_023493713.1:100000-326358 GCF_013265735.2 Oncorhynchus mykiss
TTAGTACTGCATTAGTACTGCATTAGTACCCCTTTACTACTGCATTAGTACTGCATTAGTACTAGATTAGTAAGGTTAGTACTGCATTAGTACTGCATTACTACTGCTTTAGTACTGCTTTACTCATGCTTTACTACTGGGTTAGTAATGGGTTAGTACTGCATTACTACTGGGTTAGCACTGGGTTAGTACTGCATTACTACTGGGTTAGTAATGGGTTAGTACTGCATTACTACTGGGTTAGTACTGGGTTAGTACTGCATTACTACTGGGTTAGTACTGGGTTAGTACTGCATTACTACTGCTTTAGTAGTGCTTTAGTACTGCACTAGTACTGCTTTACTCGTGCTTCACTACTGCTTTACTACTGCTTTACTACGGGGTTAGTACTGCATTACTACTGGGTTAGTACTGGGTTAGTACTGCACTAGTACTGCTTCACTACTGCTTTAGTACTGCTTTACCACAGGGTTAGTACTGGGTTAGTACTGCATTACTACTGGGTTAGTACTGCACTAGTACTGCTTCACTACTGCTTTAGTACTGCTTTACTACTGGGTTAGTACTGCATTACTACTGGGTTAGTACTGCACTAGTACTGCTTTACTACTGCTTTTCTACTGCATTACTACTGCTTTAGTACTCCTTTAGTACTGGGTTAGTACTGCTTTTCTACTGGGTTAGTACTGCACTAGTACTACATTACTACTGCTTTACTACTGCATTACTACTGCTTTAGTACTCCTTTAGTACTGGGTTAGTACTGCTTTACTATTGCTTTACTACTGCTTTACTACTGGGTTAGTACTGCATTACTACTGCTTTAGAACTGCTTTACTCGTGCTTTACTACTGCTTTACTACTGGTTTAATACTGCATTACTACTGCTTTAGAACTGCTTTAGTACTGCACTAGTACTGTTTTAGTACTGCTTTAGTACTGCTTTAGTACTGCACTAGTACTGCTTTAGTACTGCTTTAGTACTGCACTAGTACTGCTTTAGTACTGCATTACTACTGCTTTAGTACTGCTTTAGTACTGCATTACTACTGCTTTACTCGTGCTTTACTACTGCTTTACTACTGGGTTAGTACTGCATTACTACTGCTTTAGTACTGCTTTAGTACTGCACTAGTACTGCTTTACTACTGCTTTAGTACTGATTTACTACAGAGTTAGTACTGGGTTAGTACTGCACTAGTACTGGGTTAGTACTGCACTAGTACTGCTTCACTACTGCCTTACTACTGGGTTAGTACTGGGTTAGTACTGCATTACTACTGCCTTAGTACTGCTTTAGTACTGCACTAGTACTGCTTTACTACTGCTTTACTACTGGGTTAGTACTGGGTTAGTACTGCATTACTACTGGGTTAGTACTGCATTACTACTGGGTTAGTACTGCACTAGTACTGCTTTACTACTGCTTTAGTACTGCTTTAGTACTGCACTAGTACTGCTTCACTACTGCTTCACTACTGCTTTACTACTGCTTTACTACTGGGTTAGTACTGGGTTAGTACTGCATTACTACTGGGCTAGTACTGCATTACTACTGGGTTAGTACTGCACTAGTACTGGGTTAGTACTGCACTAGTACTGGGTTTGTACTGCACTAGTACTGGGTTAGTACTGCACTAGTACTGCTTTACTACTGCTTTAGTGCTGCTAAACTACAGGGTTTGTACTGGGTTAGTACTGCATTACTACTGGGTTAGTACTGCATTACTACTGGGTTAGTACTGCACTAGTACTGCTTCACTACTGCTTCACTACTGCTTTACTACAGGGTTAGTACTGGGTTAGTACTGCATTACTACTGGGTTAGTACTGCACTAGTACTGCTTCACTACTGCTTTAGTACTGCTTTACTACTGGGTTAGTACTGCATTACTACTGGGTTAGTACTGCACTAGTACTGAGTTAGTACTGCACTAGTACTGAGTTAGTACTGCACTAGTACTGGGTTAGTACTGCATTACTACTGGGTTAGTACTGCACTAGTACTACTTCACTACTGCTTTAGTACTGCTTTACTACAGGGTTAGTACTGCTTTACTACTGGGTTAGTACTGCTTTACTACTGGGTTAGTACTGAGTTAGTACTGCATTACTACTGGGTTAGAACTGCACTAGTACTACTTCACTACTGCTTTAGTTAGTTAGTACTGGTTTAGTACTGCATTACTACTGGGTTAGTACTGGTTTAGTACTGCATTACTACAGCTTTACATAATTTATGTTTTAGTCATTTAGCAGACACTCGTATCCAGAACGACCGTAGTGTATTCACCTGCAGGTGAGACAGATATCAGTAGCACACAGTCACAGTAAGTAGCAGGTGAGACAGATATCAGTAGCACACAGTCACAGTACGTAGCAGGTGAGACAGATATCAGTAGCACACAGTCACAGTAAGTAGCAGGTGAGACAGATATCAGTAGCACACAGTCACAGTAAGTAGCAGGTGAGACAGATATCAGTAGCACACAGTCACAGTACGTAGCAGGTGAGACAGATATCAGTAGCACACAGTCACAGTACGTAGCAGATGAGACAGATATCAGTAGCACACAGTCACAGTACGTAGCAGGTGAGACAGATATCAGTAGCACACAGTCACAGTACGTAGCAGGTGAGACAGATATCAGTAGCACACAGTCACAGTACGTAGCAGGTGAGACAGATATCAGTAGCACACAGTCACAGTACGTAGCAGGTGAGACAGATATCAGTAGCACACAGTCACAGTACGTAGCAGGTGAGACAGATATCAGTAGCACACAGTCACAGTAAGTAGAAGGTGAGACAGATATCAGTAGCACACAGTCACAGTACGTAGCAGGTGAGACAGATATCAGTAGCACACAGTCACAGTAAGTAGCAGGTGAGACAGATATCAGTAGCACACAGTCACAGTACGTAGCAGGTGAGACAGATATCAGTAGCACACAATCACAGTACGTAGCAGGTGAGACAGATATCAGTAGCACACAGTCACAGTAAGTAGCAGGTGAGACAGATATCAGTAGCACACAGTCACAGTACGTAGCAGGTGAGACAGATATCAGTAGCACACAGTCACAGTACGTAGCAGGTGAGACAGATATCAGTAGCACACAGTCACAGTACGTAGCAGGTGAGACAGATATCAGTAGCACACAGTCACAGTACGTAGCAGGTGAGACAGATATCAGTAGCACACAGTCACAGTAAGTAGCAGCAGTCCAGACGGGAGATAACAGCTGGGTTACTCCTTTACTATTCACCTCTTATCTCTCCCTTCTTCACTTCACTGCCTGTTTTTTCAGTCATCTCATTGTCCTGCTGTGGTCTCCTTGACTGGCTGTTTAATCAGTCATCTCATTGTCCTGCTGTGGTCTCCTTGACTGGCTGTTTAATCAGTCATCTCATTGTCCTGCTGTGGTCTCCTTGACTGGCTGTTTATCAGTCATCTCATTGTAATTTGCTCTCACCAGGTCTCACAATGAAACTGCATGAAGTCTGTAATGTCAAGACAAGACCTCTAGATTGGTTCATTCGGCAGACAGCCTTGGTTGGCAACCCAAAAAGCTCTCACACTCACGCCATAATGTATCTTCATCCACGTTTCTCAAATGTAACATTTCAAAGTGGTTTCAAAGTCTAATGTCAAAGTGTTTAAGGTTAAGTTTAGGCATTAACTCTGAATTTCTATGGTTAAGGTTTGGGGTTAATAAGGTTTAAAAAAAAAAATAATCAAGATCAACTTTCTGGATTCGAACTTGCATCTATTGGAATCAGAGGCACATTCGCTATCCCCGACCCCGTCCCCTGTCCCCTTCCCCGGTCCCTTTCCCCTATCCCCCATCCCCTGTCCCCTGTCCCTGTCCCCTGTCCCCTGTCCCCTTCCCCTGTCCCCGTCCCCTGTCCCCTTCTCCGTCCCCTGTCCCCTTCCCCTGTCCCCTGTCCCTGTCCCTTGTCCCCATCCCCGTCCCCTGTCCCCGTCTCCTGTCCCCGTCCCCTGTCCCCGTCCCCTTCCCCTGTCCCCATCCCCATCCCCTGTCTCCTTCCCCTGTCCCCATCCCCTGTCCCCGTCCCCGTCCCCTGTCCCCTTCCCCTGTCCCCATCCCCATCCCTTTGTCCCCTGTCCCCATCCCCTGTCCCCTGTCCCCTTCCCCTGTCCCCATCCCCTGTCCCCTTCCCCGTCCCCTATCCCCTTCCCCTGTCCCCTTCCCCTGTCCCCCGTCCTCTGTCCCCTTCCCCTGTCCCCTGACCCCATCCCCTGTCCCCGTCCCCTGTCCCCTTCCCCTGTCCCCGTCCCCTGTCCCCTTCCCGTCCCCTGTCCCCTTCCCCTGTCCCCTTCCGCTTCCCCTTCTCCATCCCCTTCCCTGTCCCCTGTCCCCTTCCCCGTCCCCTTCTCCATCCCCTTCCCTGTCCCCGTCCACAACCTAAACCTACTGGAAGGTAACAGTGGTGCCCCTAGTGGCCGGTTTCCACATCCTCGCCCAACGTCCTCAGACATCAATGGACGTTGAATAATGACTTGTATCAGGGGTGACCAGACTGTGGAAACCAACATACTCTACTATACCTACTGTAATGACACATCCGTAATAACAGACCTGCTATCTACCAACTATACCTACTGTAATGACACATCAGTAATAACAGACCTGCTATCTACCAACTATACCTACTGTAATGACACATCAGTAATAATAGACCTGCTATCTACCAACTATACCTACTGTGATGACACATCAGTAATAACAGACCTGCTGTCTACCAACTATACCTACTGCAATGACACATCAGTAATAACAGACCTGCTATCTACCAACTATACCTACTGAAATGACACATCAGTAATAACAGACCTGCTATCTGTCCTTGTCTCTCTTACACCCATTTCCGTCCCAATTCTCTCTCTTCCACACACACACTTACGCACGCACACGCACACACACACACACACCCCTCTCTCTTATACACACACACAGCTCTCTGTTATAAATCTCTCTCTCTCTCTCTCTCACACATACACACACACACACACACACACACACACACACACACACACACACACACACACACACACACACACACACACACACACACAGCTCTCTGTCATACATCTCACACACACACACATCTCTCTCACACTGTGACTGGTACCTCTTGTCAGGTGGAGGAGGAAGTGCTTCCTGATTGGCTGGTGGTGCTTCCTGCATGGAGGTGATTGGATCAGGGATATTGGCAAAGTCATCTTGCTCAGCCAAACCAATAGCCAAAGACAGAACCACAATCTTCCCTTCGCTGGCCAGCCGGAAAACAGTGGGAAACAGTGGGAAACACAGAGAGAGAGAGAGAGAGAGAGAGAGAGAGAGAGAGAGAGAGAGAGAGAGACACGTGGAAGAGGCAAAGAAAATAAAATAATTGAGGAGGAGGAATCAGGAGACATGGAGCGAGGGAAGAGAGAAGGAGAACAAAGAAAGGTCAGAGAAAGGTCATAAATAGATCATATGAGGCTTATAAAATGATAAAGGCACAGGAAGAAAACAGCGGAAAACAAGAGAGATCATATAAGAGAAACCAAAGGAACTCTGGTCAGAAAGGGAAACATGTTTTAGAAGACACCCTCAACCCATACCGGCAGTGTCAAACACACTTCCTGAATGGCAGAGTCAAACTCACTTCCAGAAGAGCAGTGTCAAACACACTTCCTGAAGGGCAGAGTCAAACTCACTTCCTGAAGGGCAGAGTCAAACTCACTTCCTGAAGGGCAGAGTCAAACTCACTTCCTGAAGGGCAGAGTCAAACTCACTTCCTGAAGGGCAGAGTCAAACTCACTTCCTGAAGGGCAGAGTCAAACTCACTTCCTGAAGGGCAGAGTCAAACTCACTTCCTGAAGGGCAGAGTCAAACTCACTTCCTGAAGGGCAGAGTCAAACTCACTTCCTGGAGGGCTGAGTCAAACTCACTTCCTGGAGGGCAGAGTCAAACTCACTTCCTGGAGGGCAGAGTCAAACTCACTTCCTGGAGGGCAGAGTCAAACTCACTTCCTGGAGGGCAGAGTCAAACTCACTTCCTGGAGGGCTGAGTCAAACTCACTTCCTGGAGGGCTGTGTCGGATGGTTTTTGCACCTCCCTTGTGCTTGAGGTAATTAATTGGTTATGGACACAAATGAAAAGGACATGATAAAACCATGACCCAGACACACGGTCCTCCAGGAAGTGTGTTCAACACCTCTGTCATTGACCTTATTCACAGTAAAACAATTATACAATTAGAAGGTTATTGTGCAAACAAACGTTAGTCAATGGGCAATGGCCGCCATATGAATAAAGTCTATCAAGCCTTGTGCACGCTGGCAGTTTGAAGTGACTGAAATCCTATTTTTATACACATCCGATTCGTATCTGATATTTTTCCTGCAGTCTGAACACCCAAAAAGCACATTGAATCAAATATTTCAAGCCACATTTCAAACTACCTTCGAAGGTGATTTGAAATCAGATAAACATCGGATTCCTGGACATGTTACTTGTGTCTGTTTGGTTTTTAGACTGTTATTTGGCATATCTTGTTGCTCGCTAGCTACTCTGTTGACAGTCTGACAAGAGCATGAGGCAGCTAACTAGCTTGTTCATTGTTTACAAACAAATAAGTGACTGTGCTAGAACGCTACACCGCTACCTAGCTAGCTGACTGCTGTGGCTACCTAGCTAGTTGACTGCTGTGGCTACCTAGCTAGCTGACTGCTGTGGCTACCTAGCTAGCTCACTGCTGTGGCTACCTAGCTAGCTGACTGCTGTGGCTACCTAGCTAGCTGACTGCTGTGGCTACCTAGCTAGCTGACTGCTGTGGCTACCTAGCTAGCTGACCTGTGGCTACCTAGCTAGCTGACTGCTGTGGCTACCTAGCTAGTTGACTGCTGTGGCTACCTAGATAGCTGACTGCTGTGGCTGCCGAGCTATCTGACTGCTGTGGCTACCTAGCTAGCTGACTGCTGTGGCTACCTAGCTAGCTGACTGCTGTGGCTACCTAGCTAGCTGACTGCTGTGGCTACCTAGCTAGCTGACTGCTGTGGCTAGCACAAAAGATGGATCAACTGATCCTCTGAGGCTTTAAAAGTATTTTTACAGCTGGGAAACGACCCTGGCGAGGCATAATTGTCATCCTTAGCTTGTTACATAACTTCTGAGTGATAGGAAGCACAAGCACCACCATCAATCAGCCTTCACCACTGATCACACACCCGTCGTTACTATGACAACTAGTGTAGCCATGTCAGTAAATGACTGCTGTCTGAACACAGACATCCTATTTGTAATTTACTTGTAAGTTGCTGATTGAACAGTCAGTATTCCAAAAACAGATTTGAAAAACGAAACAGATTTGAGCAGTAAGGCCTGCAGTGTGAACAAGGCTTTAGTCCCCACAGTGCATTAAGGCCTGCAGTGTGAACAAGGCTTTAGTCCCCACAGTGCATTAAGGCCTGCAATGTGAACAAGGCTTTAGTCCCCACAGTGCATTAAGGCCTGCAGTGTGAACAAGGCTTTAGTCCCCATAGTGCATTAAGGCCTGCAGTGTAAACAAGGCTTTAGTCCCCATAGTGCATTAAGGCCTGCAGTGTGAACAAGGCTTTAGTCCCCACAGTGCATTAAGGCCTGCAGTGTGAACAAGGCTTTAGTTCCCACAGTGCTCTATCTAATCCAGGGAAGGATATTACAACAGGATCCCGCAGGATAAAAGGTCCAGCTAGTTTAATAGTCTGATCATTATAATAGAATAATGCAGTAATACAGTTAAACGTGATATATCTGCTACTGTCAAAGGGCTGCTAATTACCTAGACATTGATTCAGTGGTAATGACTGTGGTATTCTACACATCACATATACACAATGACAAAGAGACACACACACACACACACACACACACACACACACACACACACACACACACACACACACACACACACACACACACACACACACACACACACACACACACACACACACATACACACACACACACACACACACACACACACACACACACACACACACACACACACACACACACACACACACAGACAAGGCAGTTATAGTCAATGAACTAATCACTGATCATAATCTTGATGTGATTGGCCTGACAGAAACATGGCTTGAACCGGATGAATTTACTGTGTTAAATGAGGCCGCACCTCCTGGTTACACTAGTGACCATATCTCCAGTGCATCCCGCAAAGGCAGAGGTGTTGCTAACATTTACGATAGCAAATTTCAATTTACAAAAATAAAACAACTGTATTTCGTCTTTTGAGCTTCTAGCCATGAAATCTATGCAGCCTACTCAATCACTCTGTATAGCTACTGTTTACAGGCCTCCTGGGCCGTATACAGCGTTCCTCACTGAGTTCCCTGAATTCCTATCGGATCTTGTAGTCATGGCAGATAATATTCACATTTTTTGTGACTTTAATATTCACATGGAAAAGTCCACCGACCCACTCCAAAAGGCTTTCGGAGCCATCATCGACTCAGTGGGTTTTGTCCAACATGTCTCTGGACCTACTCACTGTCACAGTCATACTCTGGACCTAGTTTTGTCCCATGGAATAAATGTTGTGGATGTTAATGTTTTTCCTCATAATCCTGAACTATCTGACCACCATTTTATTACGTTTGCAATCGCAACAAATAATCTGCTCAGACCCCAAACAAGGATCATCAAAAGCTGTGCAATAAATTCTCAGACAACCCAAAGATTCCTAGATGACCTTCCAGACTCCCTCTACCTACCCAAGGATATCAGAGTACAAAAATCAATTAACCAGCTAACTGAGGATCTTAATTTAACCTTGCGTAATACCCTAGATGCAGTCGCACTCCTAAAAACAAAAAACATTAGTCACAAGAAATGTACTCCCTGGTATACAGAAAATACCCGAGCCCTGAAGCAAGCTTCCAGAAAATTGGAATGGAAATGACTCTACACCAAACTGGAAGTCTTCTGACTAGCTTGGAAAGACAGTACCGTGCCGTATCGAAGAGCCCCCGCTTCTGCTCGATCATCCTGTTTTTCCAACTTAATTGAGGAAAATAAGAACAATCCAAAATTAATTTTTTTAAACTGTCGCACAGCTAACTAAAAAGCAGCATTCTCCAAGAGACGATGGCTTTCACTTCAGCAGTGATAAATTCATGAACTTCTTTAACGAAAAGCTCATGATAATTAGGAAGCTAAATATGGACTCCTCTCTAAATCCTCTCTAAATTCTCCAAAGCTCAGTTGTCCAGAGTCTGCACAACTCTGCCAGGCCCTAAGATCAATGGAGACACTCAAGTTTTTTAATCCTGTATCTCTTGACACATTGATGAAAATAATCATGGCCTCTAAACCTTCAAGCTGCATACTGGACCCTATTCCAACTAAACTACTGAACGAGCTGCTTCCTGTGCTTGGCCCTCCTATGTTGAACATAATAAACGGCTCTCTATCCACCGGATGTGTACCAAACTCACTAAAAGTGGCAGTAATAAAGCCTCTCCTGAAAAAGCCAAATCTTGACCCAGAAAATATAAAAAAAACTATCAGCCTATACCGAATCTCCCATTCTTCTCCAAAATGTTGAAAAAGTTGTTGCGCAGCATCTCACTCCCTTCCTGAAGAGAAACAATATATATGAAGCACTTCAGTCTGGTTTTAGACCCCATCATAGCACTGAGACTGCACTCGTGAAGGTGGTAAATTATATTTTAATGGCGTCAGACCTGAGGCTCTGCCTATGTCCTCGTACTCCTAGACCTTAGTGCTGCTTTTGATACCATCCGATCACCACATTCTTTTGGAGAGATTGGAAACACAAATTGGTCTCCACGGACAAGTTCTGGCCTAGTTTAGATCTTATCTGTCGGAGAGATATCAATTTGTTTCTGTGGATGGTTTATCCACTGACAAATGAACTGTACATTTCGGTGTTCCTCAAGGCTCCGTTTTAGGACCACTTTTGTTTTCACGCTCGCACGCACACACACACACACACACACACACACACACACACACACACACACACACACACAGTAGCCTACAGTAATTTAATCTGTCTTCTCAAGATGCACCTTTCTAACCAGCATCTCTCCCTCTCCATCCCTCTCCTTCTCTCTCTCCCTCTCCTTCTCTCTCTTCCTATCTCTCTCCCTCTCCTTCTCTCTCTCCCTCTACATCCCTCTCTCTACCTCTCCTTCTCTCTCTCCCTCTCCTTCTCACTCTCCCTCTCCATCCCTCTCTCTCCCTTTCCATCCCTGTCTCTCCTTCTCTCTCTCCCTCTCCATCCCTCTCTCCTTCTCTCTCTCTCTCTCCTTCTCTCTCTCCCTCTCCTTCTCTCTCTCCCTCTCCTTCTCTCTCTCCCCCTCTCTCTCCCTCTCCTTCTCTCTCTCCCTCTCCATCCCTGTCTCTCCTTCTCTCTCTCCCTCTCCTTCTTACTCTCTCCTTCTCCATCCCTGTCTCTCCTTCTCTCTCTCTCTCCATCTCCTTCTCACTCTCCCTCTCCATCCCTGCCTCTCCTTCTCTCTCTCCCTCTCCATCCCTGCCTCTCCTGCTCTCTCCTTCTCCCTCTCTGTCCCTCTCTCTCTTTCCCTTTCTCTAACTCTCCATCCCTCTCCATCCCTGCCTCTCCTTCTCTCTCCCTCCATCCCTCTCTCTCCCTCTCCATCTCTGCCTCTCCTTCTCACTCTCCCACTCTCTTCTTCTCACTCTCCCTCTCCATCCCTCTCTCTTTCCCTTTCTCTCCCTCTCCATCCCTGCCTCTCCGTCTCTCTCTCCCTCTCTCCCTCTCTCTCCCTCTCCATCCCTGCCTCTCCATCCCTGCCTCTCCGTCTCTCTCTCCCTCTCTCCCTTTCTCTCCCTCTCCATCCCTGCCTCTCCTTCTCTCTCACTTTCCTCCAGAGATGTTGAGGGATCATTAAGCCTCATTAAGAAGATCTGGTCTAATTGTTTCTATTTGAGTATCACAGTTTCCCGAGGTGCTTGGTGTGTGTAAACGTTTTCTGGGTTACTGCTCTCTCTCTCTCTTTTGTCACTATCTCTCTCTCCTTCCCTTCTCTAGCTCTCTTTTCATCTTCTCTCTTTTCTGCAATGATGATCCTTATCCCTCCTCCACCCTCTCATCCCTCCTCCACCCTCTCTTCTCTCTTCACTCCTCCACCCTCTCTGCTCTCATCCCTCCTCCACCCTCTCTGCTCCCATCCCTCCTCCACCCTCTCTGCTCTCATCCCTCCTCCACCCTCTCTGCTCTCATCCCTCCTCCACCCTCTCTGCTCTCAGGGACATAGTGGGACATAGTGGACATACTGGATAAAGACTGATTTGGGACATACTGGATAAAAGACTGATTTGGGAAATACTGGATAAAAGACTGATTTGGGACATACTGGATAAAAGACTGATTTGGGACATAGTGGATAAAAGACTGAATTGGGACATAGTGGATAAAATACTGATTTAGGACATACTGGATAAAAGACTGATTTAGGACATACTGGATAAAAGACTGATTTGGGACATACTGGATAAAATAATGATTTAGGACATACTGGATAAAATACTGATTTGGGACATACTGGATAAAGACTGATTTGGGACATACTGGATAAAAGACTGATTTGGGACATACTGGATAAAAGACTGATTTGGGACATACTGCATGAAAGACTGATTTGGGACATACTGGATAAAATACTGATTTGGGACATACTGGATAAAGACTGATTACACCCCACAGAGGGAGAATGATGAAAAGGATCCTACAGGTGGTAGAGTATTACCTGGAGATATTATTACCTGGAGATAGTATTACCTGGAGATATTATTACCTGGAGATAGTATTACCTGGAGATAGTATTACCTGGATATATTATTACCTGGAGATAGTATTACCTGGAGATATTATTACCTGGAGCTAGTATTACCTGGAGATAGTATTACCTGGAGATATTATTCCCTGGAGATATTATTACCTGGAGATATTATTACCTGGAGATAGTATTACCTGGAGATATTATTACCTGGAGATAGTATTACCTGGAGATAGTATTACCTGGAGATATTATTACCTGGAGATAGTATTACCTGGAGATATTATTACCTGGAGATAGTATTACCTGGAGATATTATTACCTGGAGATATTATTACCTGGAGATATTATTACCTGGAGATATTATTACCTGGAGATAGTATTACCTGGATATATTATTACCTGGAGATAGTATTACCTGGAGATATTATTACCTGGAGATAGTATTACCTGGAGATATTATTACCTGGAGATATTATTACCTGGAGATATGCAACTAAAGCCAACAACGCAGGGAAAGGAAAAGGGATAGAGAACATGGAGAGAGAGAGCAGCTCTGAACTAATCTCAGATTCCTGGAGGAACCCTGTAGTTGGGCCCAGTGTAGTCTGTCTGGAGGAACCCTGTAGTTGGGCCCAGTGTAGTCTGGAGGAACCCTGTAGTTGGGCCCAGTGTAGTCTGTCTGGAGGAACCCTGTAGTTGGGCCCAGTGTAGTCTGGAGGAACCCTGTAGTTGGGCCCAGTGTAGTCTGTCTGGAGGAACCCTGTAGTTGGGCCCAGTGTAGTCTGGAGGAACCCTGTAGTTGGGCCCAGTGTAGTCTGGAGGAACCCTGTAGTTGGGCCCAGTGTAGTCTGTCTGGAGGAATCCTGTAGTTGGGCCCAGTGTAGTCTGGAGGAACCCTGTAGTTGGGCCCAGTGAAGTCTGGAGGAACCCTGTAGTTGGGCCCAGTGTAGTCTGTCTGGAGGAACCCTGTAGTTGGGCCCAGTGTCGTCTGGAGGAACCCTGTAGTTGGGCCCAGTGTAGTCTGGAGGAACCCTGTAGTTGGGCCCAGTGTAGTCTGTCTGGAGGAACCCTGTAGTTGGGCCCAGTGTAGTCTGGAGGAACCCTGTAGTTGGGCCCAGTGTAGTCTGTCTGGAGGAACCCTGTAGTTGGGCCCAGTGTAGTCTGGAGGAACCCTGTAGTTGGGCCCAGTGTAGTCTGTCTGGAGGAACCCTGTAGTTGGGCCCAGTGTAGTCTGGAGGAACCCTGTAGTTGGGCCCAGTGTAGTCTGGAGGAACCCTGTAGTTGGGCCCAGTGTAGTCTGTCTGGAGGAACCCTGTAGTTGGGCCCAGTGTAGTCTGGAGGAACCCTGTAGTTGGGCCCAGTGTAGTCTGTCTGGAGGAACCCTGTAGTTGGGCCCAGTGTAGTCTGGAGGAACCCTGTAGTTGGGCCCAGTGTAGTCTGGAGGAACCCTGTAGTTGGGCCCAGTGTAGTCTGTCTGGGGGAATCCTGTAGTTGGGCCCAGTGTAGTCTGGAGGAACCCTGTAGTTGGGCCCAGTGAAGTCTGGAGGAACCCTGTAGTTGGGCCCAGTGTAGTCTGTCTGGAGGAACCCTGTAGTTGGGCCCAGTGTCGTCTGGAGGAACCCTGTAGTTGGGCCCAGTGAAGTCTGGAGGAACCCTGTAGTTGGGCCCAGTGTAGTCTGTCTGGAGGAACCCTGTAGTTGGGCCCAGTGTAGTCTGTCTGGATGAACCCTGTAGTTGGGCCCAGTGAAGTCTGGAGGAACCCTGTAGTTGGGCCCAGTGTAGTCTGTCTGGAGGAACCCTGTAGTTGGGCCCATGTGTAGTCTGGAGGAACACTGTAGTTGGGCCCAGTGTAGCCTGTCTGGAGGAACCCTGTTGATGGGCCCAGTGTAGTCTGTCTGGAGGAACGCTGTTGGAGGAACGCTGTTGTTATTTCCAGTGTAGTGGAGCCCTCAATTAGAACGTTACCCTGGAAACAGTCTCATGTTGTCATAACTCATATTCACTCGGCAAAGGCATGAGAGGTGTTGGAATAGCTAGACCGCTGATTAGCTCCTTCCTCTTTGTTTGGGAATAAAAAGCCTTTTATTTTGTCTCATTCAATTTGTTCTTTCTTTATACTCCATATTATAGAGTGCTATGGGTCATTAGGGTCGTTATATTCCATATTATAGAGTGGTATGGATCATTATACTACATATTATAGAGTGGTATGGGTCGTTATATTCCATATTATAGAGTGGTATGGGTCATTATATTCCATATTATAGAGTGGTATGGGTCGTTATATTCCATATTATAGAGTGGTATGGGTCGTTATATTCCATATTATAGAGTGGTATGGGTCGTTATATTCCATATTATAGAGTGGTATGGGTCGTTATATTCCATATTATAGAGTGGTATGGATCATTATATTCCATATTATAGAGTGGTATGGGTCATTATACTCCATATTATAGAGTGGTATGGGTCGTTATATTCCATATTATAGAGTGGTATGGGTCGTTATATTCCATATTATAGAGTGGTATGGGTCGTTATATTCCATATTATAGAGTGGTATGGGTCGTTATCCTACATATTATAGAGTGGTATGGGTCGTTATATTCCATATTATAGAGTGGTATGGGTCGTTATATTCCATATTATAGAGTGGTATGGGTCGTTATATTCCATATTATAGAGTGGTATGGATCATTATATTCCATATTATAGAGTGGTATGGGTCGTTATATTCCATATTATAGAGTTGCATGGGTCATTATATTCCATATTATAGAGTGGTATGGGTCGTTATATTCCATATTATAGAGTGGTATGGGTCGTTATATTCCATATTATAGAGTGGTATGGGTCATTATACTCCATATTATAGAGTGGTATGGGTCGTTATATTCCATATTATAGAGTGGTATGGGTCGTTATATTCCATATTATAGAGTTGCATGGGTCGTTGTATTCCATATTATAGAGTGGTATGGGTCGTTATATTCCATATTATAGAGTGGTATGGGTCGTTATATTCCATATTATAGAGTGGTATGGGTCGTTATACTACATATTATAGAGTGGTATGGGTCGTTATATTCCATATTATAGAGTGGTATGGGTCGTTATATTCCATATTATAGAGTGGTATGGGTCGTTGTATTCCATATTATAGAGTGGTATGGGTCGTTATACTCCATATTATAGAGTGGTATGGGTCTTTATATTCCATATTATAGAGTGGTATGGGTCGTTATATTCCATATTATAGAGTGGTATGGGTCATTATATTCCATATTATAGAGTGGTATGGGTCGTTATACTACATATTATAGAGTGGTATGGGTCGTTATATTCCATATTATAGAGTGGTATGGGTCGTTATATTGCATATTATAGAGTGGTATGGGTCGTTATATTCCATATTATAGAGTGGTATGGGTCGTTATACTACATATTATAGAGTGGTATGGGTCATTATACTCCATATTATAGAGTGGTATGGGTCGTTATATTCCATATTATAGAGTGGTAAGGGTCGTTATATTCCATATTATAGAGTGGTATGGGTCGTTATATTCCATATTATACAGTGGTATGGGTCGTTATACCCCATATTATAGAGTGGTATGGATCGTTATATTCCATATTATAGAGTGGTATGGGTCGTTATATTCCATATTATAGAGTGGTATGGGTCGTTATATTCCATATTATAGAGTGGTATGGATCATTATACTACATATTATAGAGTGGTATGGGTCGTTTAATTCCATATTATAGAGTGGTATGGATCATTATATTCCATATTATAGAGTGGTATGGGTCGTTATATTCCATATTATAGAGTGGTATGGGTCGTTATATTGCATATTATAGAGTGGTATGGATCATTATATTCCATATTATAGAGTTGTATGGGTCATTAGGGTCGTTATATTCCATATTATACAGTGGTATGGGTCGTTATATTCCATATTATAGAGTGGTATGGGTCGTTATACTACATATTATAGAGTGGTATGGGTCGTTATATTCCATATTATAGAGTGGTATGGGTCGTTATATTCCATATTATAGAGTGGTATGGGTCGTTATATTCCATATTATAGAGTGGTATGGGTCATTATATTCCATATTATAGAGTGGTATGGGTCGTTATATTCCATATTATACTGTGGTATGGGTCATTATATTCCATATTATAGAGTGGTATGGGTCATTAAGGTCGATCCATAACTGACTACTCTATTGAGTTTCGCACTCTTGCTGCCTCCAGTGGCTGGAACGAGCCGGCCTTGCTCGCTCGTCTTCTGGAGGGTCTCCGCGCAGAGGTAAAGGATGAGATTCTCTCCCGGGAGGTTCCTTCCAGCGTGGATTCCTTGATTGAACTCGCTATTCGCATTGAGCGACGGGTTGATCTTCGTCACCGAGCTCGTGGAAAGGAGCTCGCGCTCTCCGTTGCCCCCCTCTCCGCATCACTACCATCTTCCTCTGCCGGCTCGGGAGCTGAGCCTATGCAGCTGGGAGGTATCCGCATCTCGACTAAGGAGAGGGAACGGAGAATCACCAACCGCCTCTGTCTCTATTGCGGTTCTGCTGGTCATTTTGTCACTTCATGTCCAGTAAAAGCCAGAGCTCATCAGTAAGCGGAGGGCTACTGGTGAGCGCTACTACTCCTGTCTCTCCTTCAAGATCCTGCACTACCTTGTCGGTCCATCTACGCTGGACCGGTTCGTCAGCTTCCTGCAGTGCCTTAATAGACTCTGGGGCGGAGGGCTGTTTTATGGACGAGACCTGGGCTCGGGAACATGACATTCCTCTCAGACAGTTAAGGGAGTCCACGGCCTTGTTCGCCCTGGATGGTAGTCCTCTCCCCAGGATTCAGCGTGAGACGCTACCTTTAACCCTCACTGTTTCTGGTAATCATAGCGAAACCATTTCTTTTTTAATTTTTCGTTCACCTTTTACACCTGTTGTTTTGGGCCATCCCTGGCTAGTTTGTCATAATCCTTCCATTAATTGGTCTAGTAATTCTATCCTCTCCTGGAACGTCTCTTGTCATGTGAAATGTTTAATGTCTGCTATCCCTCCTGTTTCCTCTGTCTCTTCTTCACAGGAGGAGCCTGGTGATTTGACAGGGGTGCCGGAGGAATATCACGATCTGCGCACGGTGTTCAGTCGGTCCAGGGCCACCTCTCTTCCTCCACACCGGTCGTATGATTGTAGTATTGATCTCCTTCCGGGAACCACTCCCCCCCGGGGTAGACTATACTCTCTGTCGGCTCCCGAACGTAAGGCTCTCGAGGATTATTTGTCTGTAGCTCTTGACGCCGGTACCATAGTCCCCTCCTCCTCTCCCGCCGGAGCGGGGGTTTTTTTTGTCAAGAAGAAGGACGGGTCTCTGCGCCCCTGCATAGATTATCGAGGGCTGAATGACATAACAGTGAAGAATCGTTATCCGCTTCCTCTTATGTCTTCAGCCTTCGAGATCCTGCAGGGAGCCAGGTTTTTCACTAAGTTGGACCTTCGTAACGCTTACCATCTCGTGCGCATCAGGGAGGGGGACGAGTGGAAGACGGCGTTTAACACTCCGTTAGGGCACTTTGAATACCGGGTTCTTCCTTTCGGCCTCGCTAACGCTCCAGCTCCAGCTTAGCTCAGGCATTAGTCAATGATGTCCTGAGAGACATGCTGAACATCTTTGTTTTCGTTTACCTTGACGATATCCTGATTTTTTCACCGTCACTCCAGATTCATGTTCAGCACGTTCGACGTGTCCTCCAGCGCCTTTTAGAGAATTGTCTTTTTGTGAAGGCTGAGAAGTGCACTTTTCATGCCTCCTCCGTCACATTTCTCGGTTCTGTTATTTCCGCTGAAGGCATTAAGATGGATCCCGCTAAGGTCCAAGCTGTCATTGATTGGCCCGCCCCTAAGTCACGCATCGAGCTGCAGCGCTTTCTCGGCTTCGCGAACTTCTATCGTCGTTTCATCCGTAATTTCGGTCAGGTGGCAGCTCCTCTCACAGCCCTTACTTCTGTCAAGACGTGCTTTAAGTGGTCCGTTTCCGCCCAGGGAGCTTTTGATCTCCTCAAGAATCGTTTTACATCCGCTCCTATCCTTGTTACACCTGACGTCTCTAGACAGTTCGTTGTCGAGGTTGACGCGTCAGAGGTGGGCGTGGGAGCCATTCTTTCTCAGCGCTCCCTCTCTGACGACAAGGTCCACCCATGCGCGTATTTTTCTCATCGCCTGTCGCCGTCGGAACGTATCTATGATGTGGGAAACCGCGAACTGCTCGCCATCCGGTTAGCCCTAGGCGAATGGCGACAGTGGTTGGAGGGCGCGACCGTTCCTTTTGTCGTTTGGACTGACCATAGGAACCTTGAGTACATCTGTTCTGCCAAACGACTTAATGCGCGTCAGGCGCGTTGGGCGCTGTTTTTCGCTCGTTTCGAGTTCGTGATTTCTTATCGTCCGGGCTCTAAGAACACCAAGCCTGATGCTTTATCTCGTCTCTTCAGTTCTTCAGTAGCCTCCACTGACCCCGAGGGGATTCTCCCTGAGGGGCGTGTTGTCGGGTTGACTGTCTGGGGAATTGAGAGGCAGGTAAAGCAAGCGCTCACTCACACTCCGTCGCCGCGCGCTTGTCCTAGGAACCTTCTTTTCGTTCCCGTTCCTACTCGTCTGGCCGTTCTTCAGTGGGCTCACTCTGCCAAGTTAGCCGGCCACCCTGGCGTTCGGGGTACGCTTGCTTCCATTCGCCAGCGTTTTTGGTGGCCCACCCGGGAGCATGACACGCGTCGTTTCGTGGCTGCTTGTTCGGTCTGCGCGCAGACTAAGTCCGGTAACTCTCCTCCTGCCGGCCGTCTCAGGCCGCTTCCCATTCCCTCTCGACCGTGGTCTCACATCGCCTTAGATTTTGTCACCGGACTGCCTTCGTCAGCGGGGAAGACTGTTATTCTTACGGTTGTCGATAGGTTCTCTAAGGCGGCTCATTTCATTCCCCTTGCTAAGCTTCCTTCTGCTAAAGAGACGGCACAAATCATCATCGAGAATGTTTTCAGAATTCATGGCCTTCCGTCAGACGTCGTTTCGGACAGAGGTCCGCAATTCACGTCTCAATTTTGGAGGGAGTTTTGCCGTTTGATTGGGGCTTCCGTCAGTCTCTCTTCCGGCTTTCACCCCCAGTCTAACGGTCAAGCAGAACGGGCCAATCAGACTATTGGTCGCATCTTACGCAGTCTTTCTTTTCGCAACCCTGCGTCTTGGTCAGAACAGCTCCCCTGGGCAGAATACGCCCACAACTCGCTTCCTTCGTCTGCGACCGGGCTATCTCCTTTTCAGAGTAGCCTCGGGTACCAGCCTCCGCTGTTCTCATCTCAGTTCGCCGAGTCCAGCGTCCCCTCCGCTCAGGCTTTTGTCCAACGTTGCGAGCGCACCTGGAAGAGGGTCAGGTCTGCACTTTGCCGTTATAGGACGCAGACTGTGAGGGCTGCTAATAAGCGTAGAACTAAGAGTCCTAGATATTGTCGCGGTCAGAGAGTTTGGCTCTCCACTCAGAACCTTCCCCTTAAGACGGCTTCTCGCAAGTTGACCCCGCGGTTCATTGGTCCGTTCCGTATTTCTCGGGTCATTAATCCTGTCGCAGTTCGACTTCTTCTTCCGCGATACCTTCGTCGCGTCCACCCGGTCTTCCATGTCTCCTGTATCAAGCCCGTTCTTCGCGCCCCCGCTCGTCTCCCCCCCCCCCCCCCCCCATCCTTGTCGAGGGCGCACCCATCTACAGGGTCCGCAGGATTTTGGACATGCGTCCTCGGGGCCGTGGTCACCAGTACCTCGTAGATTGGGAGGGGTACGGTCCTGAGGAGAGGAGTTGGGTTCCCTCTCGGGACGTGCTGGACCGTGCGCTGATCGAGGATTTCCTCCGTTGCCGCCAGGTTTCCTCCTCGAGTGCGCCAGGAGGCGCTCGGTGAGTGGGGGGGTACTGTCATGTATTGTCATGTTGTGTCTTCCTGTCCTTTCCTTTCACCCTGTCTCCCTCTGCTGGTCGTATTAGGTTACCTTTTCTCCCCCGCTTTCCCCCAGCTGTTCCTTGTCTCCTCTAACTACCTCATCCACCCCTTTTCCCACCTGTTCCCTTTTTCCATCTGATTAGGTCCCTATATCTCTCTCTGTTTCTGCTCCTGTCTTTGTCGGATTCTTGTTTGTTGTGTTTCATGCCTGAACCAGACTATCGTCATGTTTGCTGTAACCTTGTCCTGTCCTGTCGGAATCTGCCGGTCTGTCTGAACCTACCTATGTTTGGTTATTAAAGAAGCTCTGTTAAGTTAATTCGCTTTTGGGTCCTCATTCACTCACCCGTGACAGTTATACTCCATATTATAGAGTGGTATGGGTCGTTATACTCCATATTATAGAGTGGTATGGGTCGTTATACTCCATATTATAGAGTTGTATGGGTCGTTATACTACATATTATAGAGTGGTAAGGGTAGTTATACTACATATTATAGAGTGGTATGGGTCATTAGGGTCGTTATCCTACATATTATAGAGTGGTATGGGTCTTATTGTCCATATTATAGAGTGGTATGGGTCGTTATACTACATATTATAGAGTGGTATGGGTCGTTATACTACATATTATAGAGTGGTATGGGTCGTTATCCTACATATTATAGAGTGGTATGGGTCGTTATATTCCATATTATAGAATGGTATGGTCGTTATATTCCATATTATAGAGTGGTATGGGTCGTTATACTCCATATTATAGAATGGTATGGGTCGTTATACTCCATATTATAGAGTGGTATGGGTCGTTATACTACATATTATAGAGTGGTATGGGTCATTATATTCCATATTATAGAGTGGTATGGGTCGTTATATTCCATATTATAAAGTGGTATGGGTCGTTATATTCCATATTATAGAGTGGTATGGGTCGTTATACTCCATATTATAGAGTGGTATGGGTCGTTATACTCCATATTATAGAGTGGCATGGGTCGTTATACTACATATTATAGAGTGGTATGGGTCGTTATACTACATATTATAGAGTGGTATGGGTCGTTATACTTCATATTATAGAGTGGTATGGGTCGTTATATTCCATATTATAGAGAGGTATGGATCATTATATTCCATATTATAGAGTGGTATGGGTCGTTATATTCCATATTATAGAGTGGTATGGGTCGTTATACTCCATATTATAGAGTGGTATGGGTCATATTCCATATTATAGAGTGGTATGGGTCGTTATACTACATATTATAGAGTGGTATGGGTCGTTATATTCCATGTTATAGAGTGGTATGGGTCGTTATATTCCATAATATAGAGTGGTATGGGTCGTTATATTCCATATAATAGAGTGGTATGGGTCGTTATCCTACATATTATAGAGTGGTATGGATCATTATATTCCATATTATAGAGTGGTATGGGTCGTTATATTCCATATTATAGAGTGGTATGGGTCGTTATATTCCATATTATAGAGTGGTATGGGTCGTTATATTCCATATTATAGAGTGGTATGGGTCGTTATATTCCATATTATAGAGTGGTATGGGTCGTTATATTCCATATTATAGAGTGGTATGGGTCGTTATATTCCATATTATAGAGTGGTATGGGTCGTTATATTCCATATTATAGAGTGGTATGGGTCGTTATATTCCATATTATAGAGTGGTATGGATCATTATATTCCATATAATAGAGTGGTATGGGTCGTTATATTCCATATTATAGAGTGGTATGGGTCGTTATATTCCATATTATAGAGTGGTATGGGTCGTTATACTACATATTGTAGAGTGGTACTCTCTCCTCTGCTACTCTCTCCTCTCCTCTCTCTCCTCTGCTACTCTCTCCTCTCTTCTCTCTCCTCTCCTCTCTCTCCTCTGCTACTCTCTCCTCTGTTACTCTCTCCTCTCCTCTCTCTCTTCTCTCTCCTCTCTCTCCTCTGCTACTCTCTCCTCTCTCTCCTCTGCTACTCTCTCCTCTGCTACGCTCTCCTCTCCTCTCTCTCCTCTGCTACTCTCTCCTCTCCTCTCTCTCCTCTGCTGCTCTCTCCTCTGCTACTCTCTCCATTCTCTCCTCTGCTACTCTCTCCTCTGCTACTCTCTCCTCTCCTCTCTCTCCTCTGCTACTCTCTCCTCTCTTCTCTCTCCTCTCCTCTCTCTCCTCTGCTACTCTCTCCTCTGCTAATCTCTCCTCTCCTCTCCTCTCCTCTCCTCTCCTCTCCTCTCCTCTCCTCTCCTCTCCTCTCCTCTGCTACTCTCTCCTTTCCTCTCTCTCCTCTCCTCTCTCTCCTCTGCTACTCTCTCCTCTGCTACTCTCTCCTCTGCTACTCTCTCCTCTCCTCTCTCTCCTCTCCTCTCTCTCCTCTCCTCTCTCTCATCTCCTCTCTCCTCTCCTCTCTGTCCTCCCCTCTCCTCTCTCTCCTCTGCTACTCTCTGCTACTTTCTCCTCCGCTACTCTCTCCTCTCTTTCTCTCTCCTCTGTTACTCTCTCCTCTCCTCTCTCTCTTCTCTCTCCTCTCCTCTCCTCTCTCTCCTCTCCTCTCTCTCCTCTGCTACTCTCTCCTCTCTCTCCTCTGCTACTCTCTCCTCTGCTACTCTCTCCTCTTCTTCTCTCTCCTCTGCTACTCTCTCCTCTCCTCTCTCTCCTCTGCTGCTCTCTCCTCTGCTACTCTTTTCTCGTCTACTCTCTCCTCTCCTCTCTCTCCTCTGCTACTCTCTTCTCTGCTACTCTCTCCTCTGCTACTCTCTCCTCTGCTACTCTCTCCTCTCCTCTCTCTCCTCTGCTGCTCTCTCCTCTGCTACTCTTTTCTCGTCTACTCTCTCCTCTCCTCTCTCTCCTCTGCTACTCTCTTCTCTGCTACTCTCTCCTCTGCTGCTCTCTCTTCTGCTAATCTCTCCTCTCCTCTCTCTCCTCTGCTACTCTCTCCTCTCCTCTCTCTCCTCTGCTACTCTCTCCTCTCCTCTCTCTCCTCTGCTACTCTCTCCTCTCCTCTCCTCTCCTCTCCTCTGCTACTCTCTCCTCTCCTCTCTCTCCTCTCCTCTCTCTCCTCTGCTACTCTCTCCTCTGCTACTCTCTCCTCTCCTCTCTCTCCTCTCCTCTCTCTCCTCTGCTACTCTCTCCACTGCTACTCTCTCCTCTCCTCTCTCTCCTCTCCTCTCTCTCCTCTGCTACTCTCTGCTACTTTCTCCTCCGCTACTCTCTCCTCTCTTTCTCGCTCCTCTCCTTCTCTCTCTCCGCTCCCGTCGAAGGAATTGAACAATTCCTATATATATTCATTAACCAATTCAATTTAAATCACTCTCCTCTCCTTCTCTCTCCTTCTCTCTCTCTCCTCTCTGTTTTTCCTTCTCCTTCTCTCTCTCCTTCTCATTCTCGTTCTCTCTCCTCTGCTACTCTCTCCTCTCCTTCTCTCTCAGATTCCCCTCTAATCAGGGACTGATTTAGACCTGGGACACCAGGTGGGTGATTCCCCTCTAATCAGGGCCTGATTTAGATCTGGGACACCAGTTGTGTGATTCCCCTCTAATCAGGGACTGATTTCGACCTGGGACACCAGGTGGGTGATTCCCCTCTAATCAGGGCCTGATTTAGACCTGGGACACCAGGTGGGTGATTCCCCTCTAATCAGGGACTGATTTAGATTTAGACCTGGGACAGCAGGTGAGTGCAATTAATTATCAGGTAGAACAGAAAACCAGAGTTGATTGCCCCTTGCCCTATATAGTGTACTACACCCTATGGGCTCTGGTCAAAAGTAGTGCACTATCAAGGGAATAGAGTGCCATTTGTGTCAGAAGAAACATGTCCTCTTAAGCCTCATAATGTGTTACGAATTGATGGTGACTCTTACAGTTTCCTGCGTATATTATGCCGCCATTTTGTGACATTTCTGTTCGTTTTGGTCTTCCGCAGCGTTTTTTTGGGGCTGTTTGTGCACAGCTGTCACCAAGGCAAAAAGGGTGGCTACTCTGAAGAATCTAAAATCAAAAGTATATTTTGATTTGTTTAACCTTTTTTGGTTACTACATGATTCCCTTTGTGTTATTTCATAGTTGTGATGTCTTCACTATTGTTCTACAATGAAGAAAATAGTACAAATAAAGAAAAACCCTGGAATGAGCAGGTGTGTCCAAACTTTTGACTGGTACTGTATATCAGGACATTAACTCTGAATCAGAAAATGAACTCTATATCAGGACATGAACTCTATATCAGGACATTAACTCTATATCAGGACATGAACTCTATATCAGGACATTAACTATATATCAGGACAAGAACTCTATATCAGGACATGAACTATATATCAGGACATGAACTCTATATCAGGACATGAACATAAATATCAGGACATGAACTTTATATCAGGACATGAACTCTATATCAGGACATGAACTATATATCAGGGCATAAACTCTATATCAGGACATGAACTATATATAAAGACATTAACTCTATATCAGGACATGAACATAAATATCAGGACATGAACTTTATATCAGGACATGAACTCTATATCAGGACATTAACTATATATTAGGACATGAACTCTATATCAGGTCATGAACTATATATCAGGACATTAACTATACATCAGGACATGAACTCTATATCACCGCCTGGTACGGCAACTGCTCCGCCCTCAACCGTAAGGCTCTCCAGAGGGTAGTGAGGTCTGCACAACGCATCACCGGGGGCAAACTACCTGCCCTCCAGGACACCTACACCACCCGATGTCACAGGAAGGCCATAAAGATCATCAAGGACATCAACCACCCGAGCCACTGCCTGTTCACCCCGCTATCATCCAGAAGGCGAGGTCAGTACAGGTGCATCAAAGCTGGGACCGAGAGACTGAAAAACAGCTTCTATCTCAAGGCCATCAGACTGTTAAACAGCCACCACTAACACTGAGTGGCTGCTGCCAACACACTGACACTGACTCAACTCCAGCCACTTTAATAATGGGAATTGATGGGAAATGATGTAAATATATCACTAGCCACTTTAAACAATGCTACCTTATATAATGTTACTTACCCTACATTATTCATCTCATATGCATACGTATATACTGTACTCTATATCATCGACTGTATCCTTATGTAATACATGTATCACTAGCCACTTTAACTATGCCACTTTGTTTACATACTCATCTCATATGTATATACTGTACTCGATACCATCTACTGTATCTTGCCTATGCTGCTCTGTACCATCACTCATTCATATATCCTTATGTACATATTCTTTATCCCCTTACACTGTGTACAAGACAGTAGTTTTGGTATTGTTAGATTACTTGTTATTACTGCATTGTCGGAACTAGAAGCACAAGCATTTCGCTACACTCGCATTAACATCTGCTAACCATGTGTATGTGACAAATAACATTTGATTTGATTTGATGTGATTTATCAGGACATTAACTCTATATCAGGACATGAACTCCATATCATGAACATCTACATCAGGACATGAACATCTATATCAGGACATGAACATCTAAATCAGGACATTAACTCTATATCAGGACATGAACTATATATCAGGACATGGACTCTATATCAGGACATGGACTCTATATCAGGACATTAACTCTATATCAGGACATGAACATCTAAATCAGGACATTAACTCTATATCAGGACATGAACTATATATCAGGACATGAACTATATATCAGGACATGGACTCTATATCAGGACATTAACTCTATATCAGGACATGGACTCTATATCAGGACATTAACTCTATATCAGGACATGAACATCTAAATCAGGACATTAACTCTATATCAGGACATGAACTATATATCAGGACATGAACTATATATCAGGACATGGACTCTATATCAGGACATTAACTCTATATCAGGACATGAACATCTAAATCAGGACATTAACTCTATATCAGGACATGAACTCTATATCAGGACATGAACTATATATCAGGACATGGACTCTATATCAGGACATTAACTCTATATCAGGACATGAACATCTACAGTAACAGTCAAAGGTTTGGACAGGACAGTAACATCTATATATAACTTCATCTTAGATGGTGTTTCAGACTCTATACATATGTATACAACTGTCACATTGTACACACACACACACACACTCACATCCCATAGAGAGCAGAGCAACTCAGACAGTGGAGGGGAAGTGACAACAGCAGAGACAATATCTGCATCCTAAGCTGAACCCTATTCCTTATTTAGAGCCATAAGGCTCTGGTCTAAAGTAGTGCACTATATAGGGAATAGGGTTCTCTAGGGCTCTGGTCTAAAGTAGTGCACTACAGTGCCTTGCAACCTTGAACTTTGCAACCTTTTACCACATTTCAGGCTTCAAACATGAAGATATAAAACTGTATTTTTTTGTGAAGAATCAACAACCATGAAGTGGAACGACATTTATTGGATATTTCAAACTTTTTTAACAAATCAAAAACTGAAAAATTGGGCGTGCAAAATTATTCAGCCCCTTTACTTTCAGTGCAGCAAACTCTCTCCAGAAGTTCAGTGAGGATCTCTGAATGATCCAATGTTGACCTAAATGACTAATGATGATAAATACAATCCACCTGTGTGTAATCAAGTCTCCGTATAAATGCACCTGCACTGTGATAGTCTCAGAGGTCCGTTAAAAGCGCAGAGAGCATCATGAAGAACAAGGAACACACCAGGCAGGTCCGAGATACTGTTGTGAAGAAGTTTAAAGCCGGATTTGGATACAAAAATATTTCCCAAGCTTTAAACATCCCAAGGAGCACTGTGCAAGCGATAATATTGAAATGGAAGGAGTATCAGACCACTGCAAATCTACCAAGACCTGGCCGTCCCTCTAAACTTTCAGCTCATACAAGGAGAAGACTGATCAGAGATGCAGCCAAGAGGCCCATGATCACTCTGGATGAACTGCAGAGATCTACAGCTGAGGTGGGAGACTCTGTCCATAGGACAACAATCAGTCGTATATTGCACAAATCTGGCCTTTATGGAAGAGTGGCAAGAAGAAAGCCATTTCTTAAAGATATCCATAAAAAGTGTTGTTTAAAGTTTGCCACAAGCCACCTGGGAGACACACCAAACATGTGGAAGAAGGTGCTCTGTTCAGATGAAACCAAAATGGAACTTTTTGGCAACAATGCAAAACGTTATGTTTAGCGTAAAAGCAACACAGCTGAACACACCATCCCCACTGTCAAACATGGTGGTGGCAGCATCATGGTTTGGGCCTGCTTTACTTCAGCAGGGACAGGGAAGATGGTTAAAATTGATGGGAAGATGGATGGAGCCAAATACAGGACCATTCTGGAAGAAAACCTGATGGAGTCTGCAAAAGACCTGAGACTGGGACGGAGATTTGTCTTCCAACAAGACAATGATCCAAAACATAAAGCAAAATCTACAATGGGATGGTTCAAAAATAAACATATCCAGGTGTTAGAATGGCCAAGTCAAAGTCCAGACCTGAATCCAATCGAGAATCTGTGGAAAGAACTGAAAACTGCTGTTCACAAATGCTCTCCATCCAACCTCACTGAGCTCAAGCTGTTTTGCAAGGAGGAATGGGAAAAAATGTCAGTCTCTCGATGTGCAAAACTGATAGAGACATACCCCAAGCGACTTACAGCTGTAATCGCAGCAAAAGGTGGCGCTACAAAGTATTAACTTAAGGGGGCTGAATCATTTTTTGTTAAAAAAGTTTGAAATATCCAATAAATGTCATTCCACTTCATGATTGTGTCCCACTTGTTGTTGATTCATCACAAAAAAATACAGTTTTATATCTTTATGTTTGAAGCCTGAAATGTGGCAAAAGGTCGCAAAGTTCAAGGGGGCCGAATACTTTCGCAAGGCACTGTATATAGGGAATAGGGTTCCATTTGGGACACGAAGGGTTATCAGTTACCAACCCAGACAGAGACAGTTACCAACCCAGACAGAGACAGTTACCAACCCAGACAGAGAGAGTTACCAACCCAGACAGAGAGAGTTACCAACCCAGACAGCGACAGTTACCAACCCAGACAGAGACAGTTACCAACCCAGACAGAGACAGTTACCAACCCAGACAGAGACAGTTACCAACCCAGACAGAGGCAGTCACCAACCCAGACAGAGAGAGTTACCAACACAGAGACAGTTACCAACCCAGACAGAGACGTTACCAACCCAGACAGAGCCAGTTACCAACCCAGAAAGAGACAGTTACCAACCCAGACAGAGACAGTTACCAACCCAGACAGAGACAGTTACCAACCCAGACAGAGACAGTTACCAACCCAGACAGAGAGAGTTATCAACCCAGACAGAAATGGTTACCAACCCAGACAGAGAGAGTTACCAACCTATACAGAGAGATTTACCAACCCAGACAGTTACCAACCCAGACAGAGGCAGTTACCAACCCAGACAGAGACCGTTACCAACCCAGACAAAGACAGTTACCAACCCAGACAGAGACAGTTACCAACCCAGAGACAGTTACCAACCCAGACAGAGACAGTTACCAACCCAGACAGAGACCGTTACCAACCCAGACAGAGGAAAATAAGAAACTCACAGGAAGGACTTGGCATCCAGGCCTCTGTTTTTCAACTGGCCCATCATGTGATCCCAGGACCCAGGGTTACCTCTTCCTCCTCCTCCCCTGTACCGTGAGGCGCCTGCCCCCGCCGGGCTCCCTCGCACCCCCCTGGGGCCTCGTTGCGTTCCTCCACATCCTCCCCCACTGCCCACGCCTCCCCCTGGCTGGCTGGGCCCCAGTGGGGGAACCTGGTGTATCTGACCCAGGCTCTGGGAGGAGGTGGGTGGTAGGTGGGTGAGGAGGCTTGGGACGGGTGGGTGGATGAGAGGCTGCTGGAGACTCTGCTGGCGTAGCAGGGTGCGTGGCCGGGCCAGCGTCCCAGCAGAGGGGATGGGATCCAGGGTGGAAGCAGAGGACAGAGCCCCTACTGAATCCCCAAAGCTGGGAGGACAGAGCAGCAGAGAGGGGAGGGAGCGATGGGAGGAAGAGGGCCGGGGGTGGCAGAGGTTAGGGTGGTGGAGGAGAGGGGAGGAGAGAGGAGAAGGAGGAGTGGAAGGGGTAGCAGTAAAGGAGGTGGGGGTGGAGCGGTGGGAAGAGGTGGAGGGGAATACAGGAGAGTTTGGAGAGAGAGGACATGATAGGTTGAGGGGACAGGGAGGTGGGCAAGAGCGGAGGAAGGAATCATGAGCGGGGAAGATACAAGGAGGTACAGGACAGAAGGGAGAAACCGGTGGTGATGGAGGAGGGTAGGATGGGGAGGAAGGGAGGGAGGGAGGTGGAGTTCGAGAAACAGGTAGAGAGGAGGAGGAGGAGGAGGAGGAGTGAGAGGCAGTGGGAGTGATGGTGCGGGGAGGAGGGGAGAGGAGGAGGAGGAGAGAGAAAGAGAGCAGGGTGAGGCAGCAGCAGTAACAGCTGTAGCAGAGATAGCAGTAGAAGGAGCAGCCAGTGTGATGGTCAGTGGCGAGAGCCTGCAAACTCGGTCTCCTGTCTTCCCGTGAAAACCTGCGCCCCGCGATGTGTGGCGGCATCAGGTGTGTGTGCGCTGCGAACGTCTGGGCGCCGTGGGTTTGGGGCCTGCGTGGGAGTGTGGGCGTGGTCCGCGTCGGCATTGGTCGGATCTGAACGGTCCGTATGGGCGTGGTGATGCGCGTCTGTCCGGCGTTGAGGCGGGTGTGTCGGGGTGTTTGTGGCGTCCCGGCGCGGCTGAGGCTATTGGCTCTTCGAGGCGAAGGCTTTATGGTTTGACGAGAGATACCCATGCTCCTCTCTCTCCTCTCTGCTCCCAACTTTTACAGACTCTCTTCCTCTTCCTTTCTCTGTCTAAATCTATTTCCTCGTTTAAATACGTGCTCCGCCCCTAGAGACTTCCTCGCAGCCAACCAAGTCTACAGCCTCCCTCCCTCCCTCCCTCTCTTCTCTCCACTCCTCCCCTCCTCCATTCCTCCTACTAATGTTCTCTATCTCTTTTATCTTTCTTTAAGTCTTTCCCTAGCAGTACCTCTCTATCAGAACAAGATCCTCTACGTTACAGTTATGTCTTACAATATCTATTACTATGCCCCCATAAAGAAAATTAGAATTAAAAAAAACGTTTCAGCCCCCTGGTTTGACCGTGATCTTGCAGAGTTACTCCACCTCAAGAATTGCATTTGGTGAAAGGCTCTGCACACGCATACTCAGGCTGACTGGCTCTTTTTCAGGCACATGAGAAATAAATGCACTCAGGCTACCCAGAAGACCAAAGGTAGTTACTTTCAGGAGCAGTTCTCTCTCTCTGTGGGGTCTAACCCCAAGAAGTTCTGGAAAACGGTTAAAGACCTGGAGAATAAACCCTCCTCCTCACAGCTGCCCATGTCCCTTAATGTTGATGATGTGGTTGTTACTGACAAGAAGCACATGGCTGAGCTCTTTAATCACCACTTCATTAAGTCAGGATTGTTATTTGACTCAGCCATGCCTCCTTACCTGTTCAACTTTTCCTCATCTCTCACTCCTTCTAACGCTACTAGGCCCGATGCTCCTCCCTCTTTTCCCCCTGCCCCACTACAAAGTTTCTCCCTGCAGGCGGTCAATGAGTCCGAGGTGCTAAAGGAGCTCCTGAAACTTGACCCCAAAAAACATCTGGGTCAGATGGTTTAGACCCTTTCTTCTTTGAGGTTGCTGCCCCCATCATCACCAAGCCTGTCTCTGACCTTTCTATCCTGTCTTCTTTAAGGTTGCTGCCCCTATCATCACCAAGTCTCTCTCTGACCTTTCTATCCTGTCTTCTTTAAGGTTGCTGCCCCTATCATCACCAAGTCTCTCTCTGACCTTTTTAACCTGTCTTCTTTAAGGTTGCTGCCCCTATCATCACCAAGCCTATCTCTGACCTTTTTAACCTGTCTTCTTTAAGGTTGCTGCCCCTATCATCACCAAGTCTCTCTCTGACCTTTTTAACCTGTCTTCTTTAAGGTTGCTGCCCCTATCATCACCAAGCCTATCTCTGACCTTTTTAACCTGTCTTCTTTAAGGTTGCTGCCCCTATCATCACCAAGTCTCTCTCTGACCTTTTTAACCTGTCTCTCCTCTCTGGGGAGGATCCCATTGCTTGGAAGGCAGCCATGGTTCTTCTATTTTACTCTGTTTATCAAAAGTTTATCACAACTTTTATCACAATAATCAATTGACTGTCTTTCTTGATGTCTATAGTATTCTCTTGGGTATGCAATCTGGTTTCCACTCAGGTTATGGATGTGTCACTGCAACCTTAAAGGTCCTCAGTGATGTCACCATTGCCCTTGATTCTAAGCAATGTTGTGCTGCTATTTTTATTGACTTGGCCAAAGCTTTTGATATGGTAGACCATTCCAGTCTTGTTGGCCGGCTAAGGAGTATTGGTGTCTCTGAGGGGTCTTTGGCCTGGTTTGCTAACTACCTCTCTCATAGAGTGCAGTGTATAATGTAAGAAAACCTGCTGTCTCAGCCACTGTCTGTCACCAAGGGAGCAAGGCTCAATTCTAGGCTCCACGCTCTTCTCAATTTACATCAACAACATAGCTCAGGAAGCTCTCTCTCATCCATTTATATGCAGATGATACAGTCTTATACTCAGCTGGCCCCTCCCCGGATGTTGTGTGAAATTCTTTACAACAAAGCTTTCTTAGTGTCCAACAAGCTTTCTCTGCCCTTAACCTTGTTCTGAACACCTCCAAAACAAAGGTCATGTGGTTTGGTAAGAAGAATGCCCCTCTTCCCACAGGTGTGATTACTACCTCTGAGGGTTTAGAGCTTGAGGTAGTCACTTCATACAAGTACTTGTGAGTATGGCTAGACGGTACACTGTCCTTCTCTCAGCACATATCAAAGCTGCAGGCTAAAGTTACATCTAGACTTGGTTTCCTCTATCGTAATCGCTTCTCTTTCACCCCAGCTGCCAAACTAACCCTGATTCAGATGACCATCCTACCCATGCTAGATTACGGAGACATAATTTATAGATCAACAGGTAAGGTGCTCTCGAGCAGCTAGATGTTCTTTACCATTCGGCCACCAGATTTGCCACCAATGCTCCTTATAGGACACATCACTGCACTCTATACTCTTCTGTAAACTGGTCATCTCTGTATACCTGTCACAAGACCCACTGGTTGATGCTTATTTATAAAACCCTCTTAGGCCTCACTCTCCCCTATCTGAGATATCTACTGCAGCCCTCATTCTCCACATACAACACCCGTTCTGCCAGTCACATTCTGTTAAAGGTCCCCAAAGCACACACCTCCCTGGGTCGCTCATCTTTTCAGTTGCGCCAGCTAGCGACTGGAACGAACTGCAACAAACACTAAAACTGGACAGTTTTATCTTGATTTCTTCATTCAAAGACTCAATCATGGACACTCTTGCTGACAGTTGTGGCTGCTTTGTGTGATGTTTTGTTGTCTCTACCTTCTTGCCCTTTGTGCTGTTGTCTGTGCCCAATAATGTTTCTACCACGCTGCTACCATGTTGTGTTGCTACCATGTTGTTGTCATGTTGTGTTGCTACCAAGTTGTTGTCATGTTGTGTTGCTACCAAGTTGTTGTCATGTTGTGTTGCTGCCATGTTGTTGTCATGTTGTGTTGCTACCATGTTGTTGTCGTGTTGTGTTGCTACCATGCTGCTACCATGTTGTGTTGCTACCATGTTGTGTTTGTCATGTGTTCCTACCATGTTGTGTTGTCATGTGTTCCTACCATGTTGTGTTGCTACCACGTTGTGTTGTCATGTGTTCCTATCATGCTGTGTTGTCGTCTTAGGTCTCTCTTGATGTAGTGTCGTGTTCTCTATTGTTGTGATGTGTGTTTTGTCCTATATTTATAAAGTATTTATTTATTTATTTTAATCCCAGGCCCCCGTCTCCGCAGGCCGTCATTGTAAATATGGATTTGTTCTTAACGGACTTGCTAAACAAAAAAAGTTAAACAAAAAGGTTCAAGGTTACAGTTAGGTCATTATCTAGTCATTTAGTAAACAGCATATTACAGCATATTACTAGGAGATTTTTGGTTGTGATTTTCTAGCTAAGTTTCACTAAATGCCCCTTTAAAGCATTTCCCAACTCTCTAAATATATCTTCCCTCTCCCTTCCCTGACAGAGTCCTGGTGTAATCCAGGCTATCTGAACTGGGTCAACATTGTGCTATTCACATTACTGTGCACTATATATTCCTTTATACCAGGCGTGCAAAGTACTTAGGTAAAAATACGTTAAAGTACTACTTAAGTCGTTTTTTGGGGTTATCTGTAATTTACTATTTATATTTTACTTTATTATCTATATACAAGTTTTACTTCACTACATTCCTAAAGAATGTAATTTACTTTTTAGTCCATACATTTACCCTGACATCCAAAAGTACTTGTTACATTTTGAATGGCCAGCAGGACAGGAAAATGGTCCAATTCACAAACTTATCAACGGAACATCCCTGGTCATCCCTACTGCCTCTGATCTGGAGGACTCACTAAACAGAGAACATCCCTGGTCATCCCTACTACCTCTGATCTGGAGGACTCACTAAACAGAGGACATCCCTGGTCATCCCTACTGCCTCTGATCTGGAGGACTCACTAAACAGAGAACATCCCTGGTCATCTACTGCCTCTGATCTGGAGGACTCACTAAACAGAGAACATCCCTGGTCATCCCACTGTCTCTGATCTGGAGGACTCACTAAATAGAGAACATCCCTGGTCATCCCCACTGTCTCTGATCTGTCAGACTCACTAAACAGAGAACATCCCTGGTCATCCCTACTGCCTCTGATCTGGAGGACTCACTAAACAGAGAACATCCCTGGTCATCTACTGCCTCTGATCTGGAGGACTCACTAAACAGAGAACATCCCTGGTCATCCCACTGTCTCTGATCTGGAGGACTCACTAAATAGAGAACATCCCTGGTCATCCCCACTGTCTCTGATCTGTCAGACTCACTAAACAGAGAACATCCCTGGTCATCCCTACTGCCTCTGATCTGGAGGACTCACTAAATAGAGAACATCCCTGGTCATCCCCACTGTCTCTGATCTGTCAGACTCACTAAACAGAGAACATCCCTGGTCATCCCTACTGCCTCTGATCTGGAGGACTCACTAAACAGAGAACACCCCTGGTCATCCCTACTGCCTCTGATCTGGAGGACTCACTAGACAGAGAACAGCCCTGGTCATCCCTACTGCCTCTGATCTGGAGGACTCACTAAACAGAGAACATCCCTGGTCATCCCCACAGTCTCTGATCTGGAGGACTCACTAAACAGAGAACATCCCTGGTCATCCCTACTGCCTCTGATCTGGATGACTCACTAAACAGAGAACATCCCTGGTCATCCCTACTGCCTCTGATCTGGAGGACTCACTAAACATAAAACATCCCTGGTCATCCCTACTGCCTCTGATCTGGAGGACTCACTAAACAGAGAACATCCCTGGTCATCCCTACTGCCTCTGATCTGGAGGACTCACTAAACAGAGAACATCCCTGGTCATCTACTGCCTCTGATCTGGAGGACTCACTAAACAGAGAATATCCCTGGTCATCTACTGCCTCTGATCTGGAGGACTCAATAAACAGAGAACATCCCTGGTCATCACCACTGTCTCTATTCTGGAGGACTCACTAAACAGAGAACATCCCTGGTCATCCCCACTGTCTCTGATCTGGAGGACTCACTAAACAGAGAACATCCCTGGTCATCCCTACTGCCTCTGATCTGGAGGATTCACTAAACAGAGAACATCCCTGGTCATCCCTACTGCCTCTGATCTGGAGGACTTACTAAACAGAGAACATCCCTGGTCATCCCGACTGCCTCTGATCTGGAGGACTCACTAAACAGAAAACATCCCTGGTCATCCCTACTGCCTCTGATCTGGAGGACTCACTAAACAGAGAACATCCCTGGTCATCCCCACTGTCTCTTATCTGGAGGACTCACTAAACAGAGAACATTCCTGGTCATCCCCACTGTCTCTGATCTGGAGGACTCACTAAACAGAGAACATCCCTGGTCATCCCGACTGCCTCTGATCTGGAGGACTCACTAAACAGAAAACATCCCTGGTCATCCCCACTGTCTCTGATCTGGAGGACTCACTAAACAGAGAACATCCCTGCTCATCCCTACTGCCTCTGATCTGGAGGACTCACTAAACAGAGAACATCCCTGGTCATCCCTACGGCCTCTGATCTGGAGGACTTACTAAACAGAGAACATCCCTGGTCATCACTACTGCCTCTGATCTGGAGGACTCAATAAACAGAGAACATCCCTGGTCATCCCTACTGCCTCTGATCTGGAGGACTCACTAAACAGAGAACATCCCTGGTCATCCCTACTGGCTCTGATCTGGAGGACTCACTAAACAGAGAACATCCCTGGTCATCCCCACAGTCTCTGATCTGGAGGACTCACTAAACAGAGAACATCCCTGGTCATCCCTACGGCCTCTGATCTGGAGGACTTACTAAACAGAGAACATCCCTGGTCATCCCTACTGCCTCTGATCTGGAGGACTCACTAAACAGAGAACATCCCTGGTCATCCCTACGGCCTCTGATCTGGAGGACTTACTAAACAGAGAACATCCCTGGTCATCACTACTGCCTCTGATCTGGAGGACTCAATAAACAGAGAACATCCCTGGTCATCCCTACTGCTTCTGATCTGGAGGACTCACTAAACAGAGAACATCCCTGGTCATCCCTACTGGCTCTGATCTGGAGGACTCACTAAACAGAGAACATCCCTGGTCATCCCTACTGCCTCTGATCTGGAGGACTCACTAAACAGAGAACATCCCTGGTCATCACTACTGGCTCTGATCTGGAGGACTCACTAAACAGAGAACATCCCTGGTCATCCCTACTGGCTCTGATCTGGAGGACTCACTAAACAGAGAACATCCCTGGTCATCCCTACTGGCTCTGATCTGGAGGACTCACTAAATAGAGAACATCCCTGGTCATCCCTACTGCCTCTGATCTGGAGGACTCACTAGACAGAGAACATCCCTGGTCATCCCTACTGCCTCTGATCTGGAGGACTCACTAAACAGAGAACATCCCTGGTCATCACTACTGCCTCTGATCTGGAGGACTCACTAAACAGAGAACATCCCTGGTCATCCCTACTGGCTCTGATCTGGAGGACTCACTAAACAGAGAACATCCCTGGTCATCTACTGCCTCTGATCTGGAGGACTCACTAAACAGAGAACATCCCTGGTCATCCCTACTGCCTCTGATCTGGAGGACTCACTAAACAGAGAACATCCCTGGTCATCACTACTGCCTCTGATCTGGAGGACTCACTAAACAGAGAACATCCCTGGTCATCCCTACTGGCTCTGATCTGGAGGACTCACTAAACAGAGAACATCCCTGGTCATCCCTACTGGCTCTGATCTGGAGGACTCACTAAACAGAGAACATCCCTGGTCATCCCTACTGGCTCTGATCTGGAGGACTCACTAAACAGAGAACATCCCTGGTCATCTCTACTGCCTCTGATCTGGAGGACTCACTAAACAGAGAACATCCCTGGTCATCCCTACTGCCTCTGATCTGGAGGACTCACTAAACAGAGAACATCCCTGGTCATCCCTACTGCCTCTGATCTGGAGGACTCATTAAACAGAGAACATCCCTGGTCATCCCTACTGCCTCTGATCTGGAGGACTCACTAAACAGAGAACATCCCTGGTCATCCCTACTGGCTCTGATCTGGAGGACTCACTAAACAGAGAACATCCCTGGTCATCCCTACTGCCTCTGATCTGGAGGACTCACTAAACAGAGAACATCCCTGGTCATCTCTACTGCCTCTGATCTGGAGGACTCACTAAACAGAGAACATCCCTGGTCATCCCTACTGCCTCTGATCTGGAGGACTCACTAAACAGAGAACAGCCCTGGTCATCCCTACGGCCTCTGATCTGGAGGACTCACTAAACAGAGAACATCCCTGGTCATCACTACTGCCTCTGATCTGGAGGACTCACTAAACAGAGAACATCCCTGGTCATCCCTACTGCCTCTGATCTGGAGGACTCACTAAACACAAATGCTTCGTTTGTAAATTATATCTGAGTGTTGGAGTGTGTCCCTGGCTATGCATCAATAAAAACACAAGAAAATGGAGTCGTCTGTTTTGCATAAATTTGAACATTTGAAATTATTTATACTTTTACTCAAGTAGTATTTTACAGGGTGACTGTCACATTTACTTTAGTCATTTCCTATGACTGATCCTTTAAACCGCTTGGTGTTGAACCTAAGGGTAAGAAAAGGTGAAAAGGGTGAGTTAAATAATGTAATTGAAGAGGCTACTTTGAGGAAGATGGATTCTTTATATAAAGACAGAAAGATAGGAGGCATAAAGATGGGATATAGAAAATACAGAGAAAGTGAGGTAGGAAGGGAGGAGGAAGAAAGACAGAGAGAAAATCGGAGACACCGACTTGACACCAACACAAGAGACACCGACACAAGAGACTCCGACTGATGAGACACCGACACAAGAGACACCGACACAAGAGACACCGACACAAGAGACACCGACTGAAGAGACACCAACACAAGAGACACAAGAGACACCGACTGAAGAGACATCGACACAAGACACCGACACAAGAGACACCGACACAAGAGACACTGACTGAAGAGACACCGATTGAAGAGACACCAACACAAGAGACACAAGAGACACCAACACAAGAGACACCGACACAAGAGACACCGACACAAGAGACACCGACTGAAGAGACACCGACACAAGAGACACCGACTGCAGAGACACCGACACAAGAGACACCGACACAAGAGACACCGACTGAAGAGACACCGACTGAAGAGACACCGACACAAGAGACACAGACACAAGAGACACCAACACAAGAGACACCGACATAAGACACCGACACAAGAGACACCGACACAAGAGACATCGACACAAGACACCGACACAAGAGACACCGACACAAGAGACACTGACTGAAGAGACACCGATTGAAGAGACACCAACACAAGAGACACAAGAGACACCAACACAAGAGACACCGACACAAGAGACACCGACACAAGAGACACCGACTGAAGAGACACCGACACAAGAGACACCGACTGCAGAGACACCGACACAAGAGACACCGACACAAGAGACACCGACTGAAGAGACACCGACTGAAGAGACACCGACACAAGAGACACCGACACAAGAGACACCAACACAAGAGACACCGACACAAGACACCGACACAAGAGACACCGACACAAGAGACACCAACACAAGAGACACCAACACAAGAGACACCGACACAAGAGACACCGACTGAAGAGACACCGACTGAAGAGACACCGATACAAGAGACACCGACACAAGAGACACCGACACAAGAGACACAAGAGACACCGACACAAGATACACAAGAGACACCGACACAAGAGACACCGACTGAAGAGACACCAATACAAGAGACACCGACACAAGAGACAACAACACAAGAGACACCAACACAAGAGACACCGACTGAAGAGACACCGACTGAAGAGACACCAACACAAGAGACACCAACACAAGAGACACCGACTGAAGAGACACCGACACAAGAGACACCGACACAAGAGACAACAACACAAGAGACACCGACACAAGAGACACCAACACAAGAGACACCGACACAAGAGACACCGACTGAAGAGACACCGACTGAAGAGACACCGACACAAGAGACACCGACACAAGAGACACCAACACAAGAGACACCAACACAAGAGACACCGACTGAAGAGACATCGACTGAAGAGACACCGACACAAGAGACACCGACACAAGAGACAACAACACAAGAGACACCGACACAAGAGACACCAACACAAGAGACACCGACACAAGAGACACCGACTGAAGAGACACCGACTGAAGAGACACCGACACAAGAGACACCGACTGAAGAGACACCGACACAAGAGACACCGACACAAGAGACACCGACACAAGAGACACAAGAGACACCGACACAAGAGACACAAGAGACACCGACTGAAGAGACACAAGAGACACTGACACAAGAGACACAAGAGACACAAGCGACACAAGAGACACAAGCGACACAAGAGACACAAGAGACACCGACTGAAGAGACACAAGAGACACTGACACAAGAGACACAAGAGACACAAGAGACACAAGCGACACCGACACAAGAGACACCAACACAAGAGACACCGACTGAAGAGACACCGACACAAGAGACACCAACACAAGAGACACCGACTGAAGAGACACCGACACAAGAGACACCAACACAAGAGACACCGACTGAAGAGACACCGACACAAGAGACACCAACACAAGAGACACCGACTGAAGAGACACCGACACAAGAGACAGCAACACAAGAGACACCAACACAAGAGACACCAACACAAGAGACACCGACACAAGAGACACCAACACAAGAGACACCGACTGAAGAGACACCGACACAAGAGACACCAACACAAGAGACACCGACTGAAGAGACACCGACACAAGAGACAGCAACACAAGAGACACCGACTGAAGAGACACCGACACAAGAGACACCGACTGAAGAGACACCAACACAAGAGACACCGACTGAAGATACACCGACACAAGAGACACCGACTGAAGAGACACCAACACAAGAGACACCAACACAAGAGACACCAACACAAGAGACACCGACTGAAGAGACACCAACACAAGAGACACCAACACAAGAGACACCAACACAAGAGACACCGACTGAAGAGACACCAACACAAGAGACACCAACACAAGAGACACCGACTGAAGAGACACCAACACAAGAGACACCGACTGAAGAGACACCAACACAAGAGACACCGACTGAAGAGACACCGACACAAGAGACACCAACACAAGAGACACCGACTGAAGAGACACCAACACAAGAGACACCAACACAAGAGACACCGACTGAAGAGACACCGACACAAGATACACAAGAGACACCGACTGAAGAGACACCAACACAAGAGACACCAACACAAGAGACACCGACTGAAGAGACACCGACACAAGAGACACCAACACAAGAGACACCGACTGAAGAGACACCGACTGAAGAGACACCGACTGAAGAGACACCGACTGAAGAGACACCGACACAAGAGACACCGACTGAAGAGACACCGACTGAAGAGACACCGACACAAGAGACAGACACTTAAATAAATAGAATAGAAATAGAATCCAATCATAGGCAGAGGGCAGAGAGAGAACGATGAGAGAAAGAGGGGAGGAGGTATTGAAGGACTGAATGTGTTGCGGAGAGAGAAATCATACAAGGCAGGAGGTGTGAGAATGAAGGGAGGTGCGAATCGAAAGAGGGAAGAGAAGCTAAATGAACCTGCTCGTTTTGCCCGTCCTTCCTCCTACTCTCTACCTCCCTCCTCCAGGTGCTTCTACACCTGCATTGCTTGCTGTTTGGGGTTTTAGGCTGGGTTTCTGTACAGCACTTTGAGATATCAGCTGATGTACGAAGGGCTATATAAATACATTTGATTTGATTTGATTTGTATGCTGCAATAGTCTATGTGCCAGGGGGCCAGGGTCAGTCTGGTACGTCTGGTGTAATTCTCCTGTCTCTTTTGGTGTCTTGTGTGAATTTAAGTATGCTCCCTCTAATTCTCTCTCTCCCTCCACTCCAGGAGTACCTGAGCCCTAGGAAAATGCCTTAGGACTACCTGTCCTGATGACTCCTGGCTGTCCCCGGTCCACCTGGTCGTGCTGCTGCTACAGTTTCCTGTCCACCGGACGTGGTACCTTGTCCAGGACCTGCTGTTTTCGACTCTCTCTCTCTACCGCACCTGCTGTCTCGACCTCTGAATGACCCTGCTGGTCATCTATGAACATCTTGAAGAACAATCTGGCCTTAATGGCCATGTACTCTCTCCGACACAGCCAGTAGAGGACTGGCCACCCCTCAGAGCCTGGTTCCTCTCTACCCGGTACAGCCAGAAGAGGACTGGCCACCAATTCAGAGCCTGGTTCCTCTCTACCCGGTACAGCCAGAAGAGGACTGGCCACCCCTCAGAGCCTGGTCTCTCTCTACCCGGTACAGCCAGAAGAGGACTGGCCACCCCTCAGAGCCTGGTTCCCCTCTAGGTTTCTTCCTAGGTTCTGGCCTTTCTAGGGAGTTTTTCCTAGCCTCCATGCCTCTACACCTGCATTGCTTGCTGTTTGGGGTTTTAGGCTGGGTTTCTGTACAGCACTTTGTGACATCAGCTAGATTGATACTCTCACCGTTCCCCCAACTCTAGAGACTCGAGATGAGAGAAACGCTAGTAACCTTGTGACCTGTACCATCAACAGTATAAATGATCCAACCTGGTTCCTGACCCGTACCATCTACAGAAGATACCATCTAACCTGGTTCCTGACCCGTACCATCTACAGAAGATACCATCTAACCTGGTTCCTGACCCGTACCATCTACAGAAGATACCATCTAACCTGGTTCTTGACCCGTACCATCTACAGAAGATACCATCTAACCTTGTTCCTGACCCGTACCATCTACAGAAGATACCATCTAACCTTGTTCCTGACCCGTACCATCTACAGAAGATACCATCTAACCTGGTTCTTGACCCGTACCATCTACAGAAGATACCATCTAACCTTGTTCCTGACCCGTACCATCTACAGAAGATACCATCTAACCTTGTTCCTGACCCGTACCATCTACAGAAGATACCATCTAACCTGGTTCTTGACCCGTACCATCTACAGAAGATACCATCTAACCTTGTTCCTGACCCGTACCATCTACAGAAGATACCATCTAACCTGGTTCTTGACCCGTACCATCTACAGAAGATACCATCTAACCTTGTTCCTGAACCGTACCATCTACAGAAGATACCATCTAACCTGGTTCCTGACCCGTACCATCTACAGAAGATACCATCTAACCTTGTTCCTGATCCGTACCATCTACAGAAGATACCATCTAACCTGGTTCTTGACCCGTACCATCTACAGAAGATACCATCTAACCTTGTTCCTGAACCGTACCATCTACAGAAGATACCATCTAACCTGGTTCTTGATCCGTACCATCTACAGAAGATACCATCTAATCTTGTTCCTGAACCGTACCATCTACAGAAGATACCATCTAACCTGGTTCCTGATCCGTACCATCTACAGAAGATACCATCTAACCTGGTTCCTGACCCATAACATCTACAGAAGATACCATCTAACCACGTCTGTTAGTGTCTAGTCATTATATCTCTACAGTGCCATCTCCCTGGTGTCTGTTAGTGTCTAGTCATTATATCTCTACAGTACCATCGCCCCGGTGTCTGTTAGTGTCTAGTCATTATATCTCTACAGTACCATCTCCTTGGTGTCTGTTAGTGTCTAGTCATCATTTCTCTACAGTACCATCTCCTTGGTGTCTGTTAGTGTCTAGTCATTATATCTCTACAGTACCATCTCCCTGGTGTCTGTTAGTGTCTAGTCATTATATCTCTACAGTACCATCTCCCTGGTGTCTGTTAGTGTCTAGTCATTATATCTCTACAGTACCATCTCCCTGGTGTCTGTTAGTGCTGTAACTCACCTTTTGGGTCTGAGTCCTCCGGTCTGCATGTGACTCTGGACCGTCTGCCACTTCCCGGGCTTCCCCCCCGACATCACCATGCTGGTTCCCCCAGACATGGAGCTACTTCCACCTCCAGACATCATGCTCTTCATACTGTCACTGCGACAGGGACCTGCTGGACCCCCACCATCCCCTCTCCCCCCCACCACCCCACTAGGAAGGAGAGAGAGGGGAAAATAGCCGACACGGCAGAGACAGAGAGAGACAAGAGGAGGAGGAGGAAAAAGACAGGAACAAGAAGAAGAGGAGGATAGAAAGAGGACACCGTGAGAGAGAGAGAGATTGAGCAACAACAGGGTAAAGGAAGCAAAGTCGATCCGGTGTGGAGATGTGTTAAAGGTGAATTGCATCAGGAATCCAGGTCACAAGAGAGGAGAGGGGAGGGGAGGGGAGGGGAGAGACAAGATACCCATACAGGTAGATCTGGTAGAGACAGAACAGACAGACAGGTAGATCTGGTAGAGACAGAACAGACAGACAGGTAGGTCTAGTAGAGACAGAACAGACAGACAGGTAGATCTGGTAGAGACAGAACAGACAGACAGGTAGATCTGGTAGAGACAGAACAGACAGACAGGTAGATCTGGTAGAGACAGAACAGACAGACAGGTAGATCTGGTAGAGACAGAACAGACAGACAGGTAGATCTGGTAGAGACAGAACAGACAGACAGGTAGATCTGGTAGAGACAGAACAGACAGACAGGTAGATCTGGTAGAGACAGAACAGACAGACAGGTAGATCTGGTAGAGACAGAACAGACAGACAGGTAGATCTGGTAGAGACAGAACAGACAGACAGGTAGATCTGGTAGAGACAGAACAGACAGACAGGTAGATCTGGTAGAGACAGAACAGACAGACAGGTGGATCTGGTGGATGAATGAGGTTAGGGCCAGTAGTCGAGTCAGTTTCGGGGGGAAAGGAGGAGAGGAGAGGAGAGGATTCACTGGAGAGCCTGTGAAGGGTTATGTACCACAGGGAACATAACACTGCTGCTACCTGGCACTCCAACCATGGTGTACGAATGAAGAGTGGAACGAGACCAGTCTTTAGTCTCCGCAGCTCAGCTTAGACGACCACTAGCTAGCTATACGCTCTGGTCAAGAGCAGTGCTCTATAAAGGATACAGGGAATCACTTGGAACCCAGCTCAGCTTATGCCCACTGTGTTATCGTGGCAGCTGGTGTGGGGTCTGGGGTAGCTGTTTGTTTCACTCCCAATTGATGGCCACCTTGGCCTTGAGACGTGCTATTACAGAGCAACATGACAAGTCAATAGTAGCCTCATGTCTCTCATAGGAGGTAGCTATCTACTGTACGGTCTCTGCCTGTGGACAAGTACATAAACCATTCAGCAGCATCACTACGGCTACAGAAAAGCTTGCATTAGAACCGTTTCAATAGCAGTGGGGAACGAACTGTACCAGGAGAACATAAATACATCTAGTTTTCTCCTGAGGTCCAGAGGTATTGTAAAGGAGTGAGTAACTGTCTGCAGGGAAGTCAGGTGCAGGAGAGCAGAAATGCGTAGCAAACGGAGCCCTTTATTGAGGCGAAACAAAACACGGCACTCAGAAAACTAAACACGCACGGGTTAACAATAACCTGGCGCAAACCAGCCTGGAGTACACATACATTTACACGTGACAATTCCACATACAGACATGGGGGGAAACAGAGGGTTATATGCAAGACGTGTAATGAGGGAACGCAAGCCAGGTGTGTGGGAAAACAAGACAAAACAAATGGAAAATGAAAGGTGGATCGGCGATGGCTAGAAGAACCGGTGACGTCGACCGTCGAACGACGCCCGAACAAGGAGAGGGGACCGACCTCGGCGGAAGTCGTGACACGCATTCAAGCCAACTCCGTTATAAATCTAGTTTTCAACTGAGGCCCAGAGGTATTTAAGCCACTGAACATTATGAATCATGCTGTGTTAAGCTTTACTGACCATTTCCACACCATGGGTATCCACTATGGACTGTGTTATCATGAGTTAGTATCATCTCATATTAGTTTAACTGTCTGAAGATGATACTAAGGTAGTTAGAATACCTTTGCAACCCACAGAGCACATCGCTATTCCTGGCGTGAGAATGCCTGGAACATGTTGATGTGATGCCTGTATCATGTGGATGTGATGTGATGCCTGGAACATGTTGATGTGATGCCTGTATCATGTGGATGTGATGTGATGCCTGTATCATGTGGATGTGATGTCGGTATCATGTGGATGTGATGTGATGCATGTAACATGTGGGTGTGATGTGATGCCTGTAACATGTTGATGTGATGCCTGTATCATGTGGATGTGATGTGATGCCTGTATCATGTGGATGTGATGTCGGTATCATGTGGATGTGATGCGATGCCTGTATCATGTGATGTGATACATGTAACATGTGGGTGTGATGTGATGCCTGTATCATGTGGATGTGATGTGATGCCTGTATCATGTGGATGTGATGTGATGCCGGTATCATGTGGATGTGATGTGATGCCTGTATCATGTGGATGTGATGCCTGTATCATGTGGATGTGATGCCTGTAACATGTGGTTGTGATGCCTGAAACATGTGGATGTGATGCCGGTATCATGTGGATGTGATGCCTGTATCATGTGGATGTGATACCGGTATCATGTGGATGTGATGTGATGCCTGTATCATGTGGATGTGATGTCTGTGTCATGTGGATGTGATGTGATGCCTGTATCATTTGGATGTGATGTGATGCCTGTATCATGTGGATGTGATGCATGTATCATGTGGATGTGATGCATGTATCATGTGGATGTGATGCCGGCATCATGTGAATGTGATGTGATGCCTGTATCATGTGGATATGATGCCTGTATCATGTGGATGTGATGTCGGTATCATGTGGATGTGATGCGATGCCTGTATCATGTGATGTGACGCATGTAACATGTGGATGTGATGTGATGCCTGTATCATGTGGATGTGATGTCGGTATCATGTGGATGTGATGCCTGTAAGATGTTGATGTGATGCCTGTATCATGTGGATGTGATGCCTGCATCATGTGGATGTGATGCCTGCATCACGTGGATGTGATGCCTGCATCACGTGGATGTGATGTCTGTATCATGTGATATGATGCCTGTATCATGTGGATGTGATGCCTGTATCATGTGGATGTGATGTGATGCCTGTATCATGTGGATGTGATGCCTGTATCATGTGGATGTGATGTGATGCCTGTATCATATGGATGTGATGCCTGTATCATGTGGATGTGACGTGATGCCCGTAACATGTGGATGTGATGTGATGCCTGTATCATGTGGATGTGATGCCTGTATCATGTGGATGTGATGCCGGTATCATGTGGATGTGATGTGATGCCTGTAAAATGTGGATGTGATGCTGGTATCATGTGGATGTGATGCTGGTATCATGTGATGTGATGCCGGTATCATGTGGATGTGATGTGATGCCTGTATCATTCGGATGTGATGCTGGTATCATGTGGATGTGATGCTGTTATCATGTGGATGTGATGTGATGCCTGTATCATGTGGATGTTTTCGGTATCATGTGGATGTGATGTGATGCCTGTATCATGTGAATGTGATGCCTGTATCATGTGGATGTGATGCTGTTATCATGTGGATGTGATGTGATACCTGTATCATGTGGATGTGATGTCAGTATCATGTGGATGTGATGCTGTTATCATGTTGATGTGATGCCTGTATCATGTGGATGTGATGTCGGTATCATGTGGATGTGATGCAAATCCTGTATCATGTGATGTAATGTCTGTATCATGTGGATGTGATGTGATGCCTGTAACATGTGGATGTGATGCCTGTAACATGTGGATGTGATGCCGGTATCATGTGGATGAGATTGCCTGTATCATGTGGATGTGATTTGATGCCTGTATCATGTGGATGTGATGCCTGTATCATTTGGATGTGATGCCTGTATCATGTGGATTTGATGCCTGTAACATGTGGATGTGATGCCTGTATCATGTGGATGTGATGCCTGTATCATTTGGATGTGATGTGATGCCGGTATCATGTGGATATGATGTGATGCCTGTACTATGTAGATGTGATGCCTGTAACATGTGGATGTGATGCCGGTATCATGTGGATGTGATGCCTGTATCATGTGGATGTGATGCCTGTAACATGTGGATGTGATCCCTGTATCATGTAGATGTGATGTGATGCCTGTATAATGTGGATGTGATGCCTGTATCATGTGGATGTGATGTGATGCCTGTAACATGTGGATGTGATGCCTGTATCATGTGGATGTGATGTGAGGCCTGTATCATGTGATGTGATGCCTGTATCATGTGATGTGATGCCTGTATCTTGTGATGTGATGCCTGTATCATGTGGATGTGATGCCTGTAACATGTGGATGTGATGCCTGTATCATGTTGATGTGATGCCTGTATCATGTGGATGTGATGTGATGCCGGTATCATGTGGATGTGATGCCTGTATCTTGTGATGTGATGCCTGTATCATGTTGAGGTGATGTGATGCCTGTATCATGTGGCTGTGATGCCTGTATCATGTGGATGTGATGGTTCATTATAAAGATTCAAAATGTTGATTCATTGTGGTTCATTATTATGAATCATTATTATGCCAATGTCCAGCTGGGATCACACACACACACTAAAAATGTATGCAGTCACTGTACTGTAGGTGTTGTGTTACCATTATGGTTCATTATTATGTAGTGAAGAGACACACAGACTATACATTATGATGTAGTGAAGAGACACACAGACTATACATTATGGTTCATTATGGTGTAGTGAAGAGACACACAGACTATACATTATGATGTAGTGAATGGGCACACAGATAAATACATGAATTGCATACATCATTGTTATAGATGTGGTAGTTTGTAGTATTGGGGGTAATTAGGGGTTATAGATGTGGTAGTTTGTAGTATTGGGGGTAATTAGGGGTTATAGATGTGGTAGTTTGTAGTATTGGGGGTAATTAGGGGTTATAGATGTGGTAGTTTGTAGTATTGGGGGTAATTAGGGGTTATAGATGTGGTAGTTTGTAGTATTGGGGGTAATTAGGGGTTATAGATGTGGTAGTTTGTAGTATTGAGGGTAATTAGGGGTTATAGATGTGGTAGTTTGTAGTATTGAGGGTAATTAGGGGTTATAGATTTGGTAGTTTGTAGTATTGAAGTGAATTAGGGGTTATAGATGTGGTAGTTCGTAGTATTGGGGGTAATTAGGGGTTATAGATGTGGTAGTTTGTAGTATTGAGTGTAATTAGGGGTTATAGATGTGGTAGTTTGTAGTATTGAGGGTAATTAGGGGTTATAGATGTGGTAGTTTGTAGTATTGAGGGTAATTAGGGGTTATAGATGTGGTAGTTTGTAGTATTGAGGGTAATTAGGGGTTATAGATGTGGTAGTTTGTAGTATTGAGGGTAATTAGGGGTTATAGATGTGGTAGTTTGTAGTATTGAGGTGAATTAGGGGTTATAGATGTGGTAGTTTGTAGTATTGGGGGTAATTAGGGGTTATAGATGTGGTAGTTTGTAGTATTGAGGGTAATTAGGGGTTATAGATGTGGTAGTTTGTAGTAATGAGGGTAATTAGGGGTTATAGATGTGGTAGTTTGTAGTATTGGGGGTAATTAGGGGTTATAGATGTGGTAGTTTGTAGTATTGGGGGTAATTAGGGGTTATAGATGTGGTAGTTTGTAGTATTGAGGGTAATTAGGGGTTATAGATGTGGTAGTTTGTAGTATTGAGGGTAATTAGGGGTTATAGATGTGGTAGTTTGTAGTATTGAAGTGAATTAGGGGTTATAGATGTGGTAGTTTGTAGTATTGAGGGTAATTAGGGGTTATAGATGTGGTAGTTTGTAGTATTGAGGTGAATTAGGGGTTATAGATGTGGTAGTTCGTAGTATTGGGGGTAATTAGGGGTTATAGATGTGGTAGTTTGTAGCATTGAGGTGAATTAGGGCACCAACTGGAAGGTCAGCCTTCCTTTTCTCATTCATATCCTGGCCAATGGTATGCCTGGCCAATGGTATGCCTGGCCAATGGTGTGCCTGGCCAATGGTGTGCCCGGCCAATGGTGTGCCCGGCCAATGGTCTGCCCGGCCAATGGTCTGCCCGGCCAACGGTCTGCCCGGCCAATGGTCTGCCTGGCCAAAGAGCTCTATTTTCATGTCATCCAACAAATGTAAACGCCTGGAGTTGGATAAACGGCGTTGGCACTTGGATTAGAACCTCTGTTTTGGTCAGATGACTGTAAGGGGTGTGTGTGTTGGTGGCAGGGAAGTCAGGTGCAGGAGAACGAACTTGGTAAAAACGGAGGTGTTTAATAAATGCTGATAAAACATCAAAAAAACTAAATGTACAAAATAACAAAGTGGGTACAAAACCCGTCGCACACCAACACAATACATACACATCCCATCACATACAAACAATCTCCGACAAGGACATGAGGGGAAACAGACGGTTAAATACACAACACCCGTCGCACACCAACACAATACATACACATCCCATCACATACAAACAATCTCCGACAAGGACATGAGGGGAAACAGAGGCTTAAATACATAACATGTAATTGATGAGATCGGAACCAGGTGTGATGGAAGACAAGACAAACGATGGCTAGAAGGTCGGTGACGTCGACCGCCGAACACCGCTTTAACAAGGAGAGGGACCGTCTTCGGCGGAAGTCGTGACAATGACATGAAAAAACAGAGCTCTTTAGTCATGCACACCAGTAGTGGGTTTGGAATCGAAATGAGGAATCATATGCAGAAAACAACCTCATACCTACTGTAAACTATGGTGGTGGATCTTTGATGTTATGGGGCCATTTTGCTTCCAATGGTCCTGGGGCCCTTGTTAAGGTCAACGGCATCATGAACTTTACCCAGTACCAGGACATCTTAGCCCAAAACCTGGTTGCCTCTGCCAGGAGGCTGACACATTGCCGCAAGTGGATCTTCCAGCAAGACAATAAACCCAAGCACACATCAAAATCCACAAAGAAATTGTTAATTTGCCACAAAATCAATCCATCTCAGTCTCAGTCGCCGGACCTGAAACCCATTGAAAACCTGTGGTTATAACTGAAGATCCATAAGCGAAGAATATCAAGGATCTGGTAGGATTCTGTATGGAGGAATGGTCTAAGATATCTCCCAGTGTGTTCTAGAACTCAACAAACATCTGGTAGGATTCTGTATGGAGGAATGGTCTAAGATCCCTCCCAGTGTGTTCTAGAACTCAACAAACATCTGGTAGGATTCTGTATGGAGGAATGGTCTAAGATCCCTCCCAGTGTGTTCTAGAACTCAACAAACATCTGGTAGGATTCTGTATGGAGGAATGGTCTAAGATATCTCCCAGTGTGTTCTAGAACTCAACAAACATCTGGTAGGATTCTGTATGGAGGAATGGTCTAAGATCCCTCCCAGTGTGTTCTAGAACTCAACAAACATCTGGTAGGATTCTGTATGGAGGAATGGTCTAAGATCTCTCCCAGTGTGTTCTAGAACTCATCAAACATCTGGTAGGATTCTGTATGGAGGAATGGTCTAAGATCTCTCCCAGTGTGTTCTAGAACTCATCAAACATCTGGTAGGATTCTGTATGGAGGAATGGTCTAAGATCTCTCCCAGTGTGTTCTAGAACTCATCAAACATCTGGTAGGATTCTGTACGGAGGAATGGTCACAACTTAGAAAACATTTTAGAATAAAGGCTCAGTGCCGTTATCCTCGCAAGGTGTGGTATTGAAAGGTTTTGGAAAACAGGGGTGTCAATAATTTGGACCTCTACCTTTTTGAGAAAAAAAATGTATTACTCGTTAAACAAATTCTCTTTCTCTGAGCCTTTGTATCAGTATAAAATAATATTTTCAATTTTTTTGGAGCACAGTATTTGAATTATAGAGTCATTTTTTCTCATCTTTATTAAGGTTGTCAAAGATTTCATACCTCACTGTATATAGTACACTACTTACATACATACAGAGCATTCGGAAAGTATTCAGACCCTTGACTTTTTCCACATTTTGTTTTGTTACAACCTTACTCATAAAATGGAATAAATAGTTTTTTCCCTTCATAAATCTACACACAATACCCCACAATGACATCACAATACCCCACAATGACATCACAATTACCCCACACTGACATCACAATGACATCACAATACCCCACAATGACAAAGCAAAAATAGATACATTTGTTTTACTGAAATATCACATTTCCATAAGTATTCAGACCCTTTACTCAGTACTTTGTTGAAGCACCTTTGGCAGTGATTCCAGCTTCGAGTCTTCTTGGGTATGACGCTACAAGCTTGGCAACGCCTATATTTGGGGAGTTGCTGTCATTCTCCTCTGCAGATCCTGAAAATAGCTGTGCAGCAACGCTCCCCATTCAACCTGACAGCTTGAGAGGATCTGCAGAGAAGAATAGGAGAAACTCCCCAAATACAGGTGTGCCAAGCTTGTAGCATCATACTCAAGAAGACTCGAGGCTGTAATCACTATCAAAGATGCATTAACAAAGTACTGAGTAAAGGGTCTGAATACTTATGTAAATGTGATATTTCAGTTATTTATTTTTTATACATTTGTAATAAAATCTAAAAACCTGTTTTTGCTTTGCCATTATGGGGTGTTGTGTGTAGATTGATGAGGAACAAAATCAATTTAATACATTTTAGAATAAGGCTATAACGTAAAATAATGTGGAACAAGTCAATGGCTATGAATACTTTCTGAATGCACCGTACATACAGCGCCCCCCAGCAACAACAAAAAACAACTATTTTTTTGTGTTACAGTCTGAATTTAAAATGGATTACATTTAGAATTTGTGTCACTGGCCTACCAACAATACCCCATCGTGACAAAGTAGAATTACATTTTTAGATATTTTTTTACAAAATAATAAAAAATGAAAAGCTTGAGAATTCAACCCCTCAGATAATAAGTTGCATGGACTCACTCGGTGTGCAAAAATGGTGTTTAACAGGATTTTTGCCAAGGCAACCTGCCGCTAACCTAGTACAGAGCAGCATCCATCAACTAAAGTACTACACATCCAGCAACGTGTTAATCCAACTAGGCCCTCATGTCCCCAGGCTATTAAACAGATACAGTCCTCTAGGCCCTCATGTCCCCAGGCTATTAAACAGATACAGTCCTCTAGGCCCTCATGTCCCCAGACTATTAAACAGATAAAGTCCTCTAGGCCCTCATGTCCCCAGGCTATTAAACAGATACAGTCCTCTAGGCCCTCATGTCCCCAGGCTATTAAACAGATACAGTCCTCTAGGCCCTCATGTCCCCAGACTATTAAACAGATACAGTCCTCTAGGCCCTCATGTCCCCAGACTATTAAACAGATACAGTCCTCTAGGCCCTCATGTCCCCAGGCTATTAAACAGATACAGTCCTCTAGGCCCTCATGTCCCCAGACTATTAAACAGATACAGTCCTCTAGGCCCTCATGTCCCCAGGCTATTAAACAGATACAGTCCTCTAGGCCCTCATGTCCCCAGGCTATTAAACAGATACAGTCCTCTAGGCCCTCATGTCCCCAGGCTATTAAACAGATACAGTCCTCTAGGCCCTCATGTCCCCAGGCTATTAAACAGATACAGTCCTCTAGGCCCTCATGTCCCCAGGCTATTAAACAGATACAGTCCTCTAGGCCCTCATGTCCCCAGGGTATTAAACAGATACAGTCCCCAGGCTATTAAACAGATACAGTCCTCTAGGCCCTCATGTCCTCAGGCTATTAAACAGATACAGTCCCCAGGCTATTAAACAGATACAGTCCTCTAGGCCCTCATGTCCCCAGGCTATTAAACAGATACAGTCCTGTAGGGCCTTGACGGTCAGGACCAGTTAAACAGATACCAGATACAGTCCTGTAGGGCCTTGATGGTCAGGGCCAGTTAAACAGTCCTGTAGGGCCTTGATGGTCAGGGCCAGTTAAACAGTCCTGTAGGGCCTTGATGGTCAGGGCCAGTTAAACAGTCCTGTAGGGCCTTGATGGTCAGGGCCAGTTAAACAGTCCTGTAGGGCCTTGATGGTCAGGGCCAGTTAAACAGATACCAGGTACAGTCCTGTAGATTAGTCAGTCAGTCATTATAGAGTGTGTTACATGACAGAAACCCATTTGCAGGATATCCATGACTCTCAAGGATGCTCATGCTGTGAATGTCCTGGTTTGGGCTATACCTGTTGATGGTACGCCATTACTCAACATACCCCTTGCAATATAATTATTTCTTAGCTAAAGGCTGAGAGTTGGCAGCAGGTTGATGTTTATTTTTGTATCTTGCCCTGTAGGTAGGACTGAGCAATTTCCACTAGATGGGCCAGCTGTGAAGTTAAAACTGGTTATGTTGTAAAAATTTTCATGAAAATCTTTTAATTTAAAGGTCCAAAGTAGCTGTTTTATCTCAATATCAAATCATTTCTGCGTAACAATGAAGTATCTTACTGTGATTGTTTTCAATAAAACTAATTGTAAAAAAATAAATTTAAAAAAAACAATTGCTTATTAGCAAAGTGCAATTTCTCAAGACAGAATTTTACTAGGAATGTCTGGGTGGTCTGAGTGTGGAGGGGAAAACTGAAAACTAGCTGTTATTGGCAAAGAGATTTGCAAAGAGACATCGTCAAGGCCCTACAGGACTGTTTAACTGGCCCTGACCGTCAAGGCCCTACAGGACTGTTAATGGGATTTATATAGCTCACACAGATGTTTATGTTAATGAACATCGAGAACATAATTCTCGTGACAAACGCGCTTTCTTATTGGTCTATTAACTAATTTACCGCCTGGTGATGTCACAAGGCAGACCAAAACTCCATCCCACCAAAACAGGCTGAAATTTCAGGTGGTCTTTTCAAACAGCTCTTAACATGAAAAGGCATTATGATCATTTTCCTAATTTTAGTATTATTCTAACCTCATAGCGTGGAAATATATATAAAACACATGTAACTTATGTTTTTGACTGCATTAGGACTTTAAGATTAGGGTTAGGCATTAGGGGAGGCAGTGTGGTTAAGGTTAGGGTTAGGCATTAGGGTTAAGGTTATGGTTAGGCATTAGGGTTAGCAGTGTGGTTAAGGTTAGGTTTAAGCTTAGGGTTTGGTTTAAAATCAGATTTCATGACATTGTGGCTGTGCCAGCAAGTGACCACTCTGCAGAGCTGTCTCCAGGGAAAGATTCATGACAATAAATACCAACCTGCGATTTGCGAAGCTGTTCAATTGGTAATTTCAATTGTAGATATGTACAGATTGTAGTTTGAAGAAAGGATGAAAGCTGATCCTCACTGGATGCAAGTTGATGGGTTGGTTGGGTTGGTGTGTGGGTTGGTTGGTGTTTCAGGTTGTTAGGTTGATGGGTTGGTTGGTGTTTCAGGTTGTTAGGTTGTTAGGTTGATGGGTTGGTTGGATTGGTGGGTTGGTCTCCGGCCCCCTCCCAGTTAGTGGAGTGATGAGTTCAATCCTTGGTTGGATTGGTGGGTTGGTCTGTGGCCCCCTCCCAGTTAGTGGAGTGATGAGCTCAATCGTTGGTTGGATTGGTGGGTTGGTCTGTGGCCCCCTCCCAGTTAGTGGAGTGATGAGCTCAATCGTTGGTTGGATTGGTGGGTTGGTCTCCGGCCCCCTCCCAGTTAGTGGAGTGATGAGCTCAATCGTTGGTTGGATTGGTGGGTTGGTCTCCGGCCCCTCCCAGTTAGTGGAGTGATGAGCTCAATCGTTGGTTGGATTGGTGGGTTGGTCTCCGGCCCCTCCCAGTTAGTGGAGTGATGAGCTCAATCGTTGGTTGGTTGGGTTGGTTGGGTTGGGTTGGGTTGGTTGGATTGGTGGGTTGGTCTCTGGCCCCTCCCAGTAAGTGGAGTTGATTTGGATTGGTGGGTTGGTCTCCGGCCCATCCCAGTTAGTGGAGTGATGAGCTCAATCGTTGGTTGAAAGCTGTTTTCTGTCCCTCCCAAAGTAAAGAATTTGTATATAATTGGCCGTTTCAGGGACCTGCCCACAAGCTGAGGAGTGATGGACTCCACCCTCGCTGGAGGGGTGCTCTCATCTTATCTACCAACATAGACAGGGCTCTACAAGCTCCAAAATGAAATAGGGTGCAGGCCAGGCAGCAGGCTGTTAGCCAGCCTGACAGCTTAGTGGAGTCTGCCACTAGCACAGTCAGTGTAGTCAGCTCAGCTATCTCCATTGAGACCGTGTCTGTGCCTCGACCTAGGTTGGGAAAAACTAAACATGGGGGTGTTTGCCTGAGCAATCTCACTGGAATAAAGACCTCCTCCATTCCTGTCATTATTGAAATAGATTGTGATATCTCACATCTCATAATAGGGCTACTTAATGTTAGATCCCTCACTTCCAAGGCAGTCATAGTAAATCAACTAATCACTGATCATAATCTTGATGTGATTAGCCTGACAGAAACATTGCTTAAGCCTAATGAATTTACTGTGTTAACTGACGCCTCTCCTCCTGGTTACACTAGTGACCATATCCCCCATGCATCCCGCAAAGGCAGAGGTTTTGCTAACATTTATGACAGCAAATTTCAATAAAATAAAATAGACTTGTGTTTTCACCTTAAGAGCTACTAATCATGAAATCTATGCAGCCTACTCAATCACCTTTTATAGCTACTGTTACCAGGCCTCCTGGGCCATATACAGCGTTACTCACTGAGTTCCCTGAACTATCAGACGTTTTAGTCATAGAAGATAATATTCACATTTTTTGTGAGGGATAAATAAACTAAATAGCAACAAATGGTACATTGTACTGTACTGTGAAACACACAGCCAATCAACAGGTAGACTGAAGTCACCACTATGGAGTCAGAGCCACGTGAGAACCAGTGGAGGTTCCTCAGAACAGGAAGGGGAGGACCATTCTAATCACAGCATTTCAGAAGATTAAAAAGTTATCCTTTTTCGATAAAACTGTAATAAAAATATTTACATGTCACCAAATCAAATGATTGAAACACTTGTGTTTTGAAATGAAGGTCTACAGTAGCCTCAGCAGCCGCTCTGTAAGGTAACACCTTAATTTCCACCATCATTTGCAAATAAATTCATTAAAAATCCTACAATGTGATTTTCTGGATTTTTTTCTCATTTTGTCTGTCATAGTTGAAGTGTACCTATGAAAATTACAGGCCTATCTCATCTATTTAAGTGGGAGAACTTGCACAATTGGTGGCTGACTAAATACTTTTTTTGCCCTACTGTATTTATAGTCCATCTGGTCAGGGTAACGTTATGTATTTATAGTCCATCTGGTCAGGGTAATATTATGTATTTATAGTCCATCTGGTCAGGGTAACATTATGTATTTATAGTCCATCTGGTCAGGGTAATGTTATGTATTTATAGTCCATCTGGTCAGGGTAATGTTATGTATTTATAGTCCATCTGGTCAGGGTAATGTTATGTATTTATAGTCCATCTGGTCAGGGTAACGTTATGTATTTATAGTCCATCTGGTCAGGGTAACGTTATGTATTTATAGTCCATCTGGTCAGGGTAATGTTATGTATTTATAGTCCATCTGGTCAGGGTAATGTTATGTATTTATAGTCCATCTGGTCAGGGTAATGTTATGTATTTATAGTCCATCTGGTCAGGGTAACGTTATGTATTTATAGTCCATCTGGTCAGGGTAACGTTATGTATTTATAGTCCATCTGGTCAGGGTAATGTTATGTATTTATAGTCCATCTGGTCAGGGTAATGTTATGTATTTATAGTCCATCTGGTCAGGGTAACGTTATGTATTTATAGTCCATCTGGTCAGGGTAATGTTATGTATTTATAGTCCATCTGGTCAGGGTAACATTATGTATTTATAGTCCATCTGGTCAGGGTAATGTTATGTATTTATAGTCCATCTGGTCAGGGTAATGTTATGTATTTATAGTCCATCTGGTCAGGGTAATGCTATGTATTTATAGTCCATCTGGTCAGGGTAATGTTATGTATTTATAGTCCATCTGGTCAGGGTAACATTATGTATTTATAGTCCATCTGGTCAGGGTAACGTTATGTATTTATAGTCCATCTGGTCAGGGTAATGTTATGTATTTATAGTCCATCTGGTCAGGGTAATGTTATGTATTTATAGTCCATCTGGTCAGGGTAACGTTATGTATTTATAGTCCATCTGGTCAGGGTAACGTTATGTATTTATAGTCCATCTGGTCAGGGTAAACTAATTGGTAATGTTATGTATTTATAGTCCATCTGGTCAGGGTAATGTTATGTATTTATAGTCCATCTGGTCAGGGTAATGTTATGTATTTATAGTCCATCTGGTCAGGGTAATGTTATGTATTTATAGTCCATCTGGTCAGGGTAATGTTATGTATTTATAGTCCATCTGGTCAGGGTAATGTTATGTATTTATAGTCCATCTGGTCAGGGTAACGTTATGTATTTATAGTCCATCTGGTCAGGGTAATGTTATGTATTTATAGTCCATCTGGTCAGGGTAACGTTATGTATTTATAGTCCATCTGGTCAGGGTAATGTTATGTATTTATAGTCCATCTGGTCAGGGTAATGTTATGTATTTATAGTCCATCTGGTCAGGGTAACATTATGTATTTAAAGTCCATCTGGTCAGGGTAATGTTATGTATTTATAGTCCATCTGGTCAGGGTAATGTTATGTATTTACAGTCCATCTGGTCAGGGTAATGTTATGTATTTATAGTCCATCTGGTCAGGGTAACATTATGTATTTATAGTCCATCTGGTCAGGGTAACGTTATGTATTTATAGTCCATCTGGTCAGGGTAATGTTATGTATTTATAGTCCATCTGGTCAGGGTAATGTTATGTATTTATAGTCCATCTGGTCAGGGTAATGTTATGTATTTATAGTCCATCTGGTCAGGGTAATGTTATGTATTTATAGTCCATCTGGTCAGGGTAACGTTATGTATTTATAGTCCATCTGGTCAGGGTAATGTTATGTATTTATAGTCCATCTGGTCAGGGTAATGTTATGTATTTATAGTCCATCTGGTCAGGGTAATGTTATGTATTTATAGTCCATCTGGTCAGGGTAACGTTATGTATTTATAGTCCATCTGGTCAGGGTAAACTAATTGGTAATGTTATGTATTCATAGTCCATCTGGTCAGGGTAACGTTATGTATTTATAGTCCATCTGGTCAGGGTAATGTTATGTATTTATAGTCCATCTGGTCAGGGTAATGTTATGTATTTATAGTCCATCTGGTCAGGGTAAACTAATTGGTAACATTATGTATTTATAGTCCATCTGGTCAGGGTAATGTTATGTATTTATAGTCCATCTGGTAAGGGTAATGTTATGTATTTATAGTCCATCTGGTCAGGGTAACGTTATGTATTTATAGTCCATCTGGTCAGGGTAATATTATGTATTTATAGTCCATCTGGTCAGGGTAATGTTATGTATTTATAGTCCATCTGGTCAGGGTAAACTAATTGGTAACGTTATGTATTTATAGTCCATCTGGTCAGGGTAATGCTATGTATTTATAGTCCATCTGGTCAGGGTAATGTTATGTATTTATAGTCCATCTGGTCAGGGTAATGTTATGTATTTATAGTCCATCTGGTCAGGGTAATGTTATGTATTTATAGTCCATCTGGTCAGGGTAACGTTATGTATTTATAGTCCATCTGGTCAGGGTAAACTAATTGGTAATGTTATGTATTTATAGTCCATCTGGTCAGGGTAACGTTATGTATTTATAGTCCATCTGGTCAGGGTAATGTTATGTATTTATAGTCCATCTGGTCAGGGTAACATTATGTATTTATAGTCCATCTGGTCAGGGTAATGTTATGTATTTATAGTCCATCTGGTCAGGGTAATGTTATGTATTTATAGTCCATCTGGTCAGGGTAATGTTATGTATTTATAGTCCATCTGGTCAGGGTAACGTTATGTATTTATAGTCCATCTGGTCAGGGTAATGTTATGTATTTATAGTCCATCTGGTCAGGGTAATGTTATGTATTTATAGTCCATCTGGTCAGGGTAACGTTATGTATTTATAGTCCATCTGGTCAGGGTAATGTTATGTATTTATAGTCCATCTGGTCAGGGTAATGCTATGTATTTATAGTCCATCTGGTCAGGGTAATGTTATGTATTTATAGTCCATCTGGTCAGGGTAACATTATGTATTTATAGTCCATCTGGTCAGGGTAACGTTATGTATTTATAGTCCATCTGGTCAGGGTAATGTTATGTATTTATAGTCCATCTGGTCAGGGTAATGTTATGTATTTATAGTCCATCTGGTCAGGGTAACGTTATGTATTTATAGTCCATCTGGTCAGGGTAATGTTATGTATTTATAGTCCATCTGGTCAGGGTAAACTAATTGGTAATGTTATGTATTTATAGTCCATCTGGTCAGGGTAATGTTATGTATTTATAGTCCATCTGGTCAGGGTAAACTAATTGGTAATGTTATGTATTTATAGTCCATCTGGTCAGGGTAATGTTATGTATTTATAGTCCATCTGGTCAGGGTAATGTTATGTATTTATAGTCCATCTGGTCAGGGTAATGTTATGTATTTATAGTCCATCTGGTCAGGGTAATGTTATGTATTTATAGTCCATCTGGTCAGGGTAATGTTATGTATTTATAGTCCATCTGGTCAGGGTAACGTTATGTATTTATAGTCCATCTGGTCAGGGTAATGTTATGTATTTATAGTCCATCTGGTCAGGGTAATGTTATGTATTTATAGTCCATCTGGTCAGGGTAATGTTATGTATTTATTGTCCATCTGGTCAGGGTAACGTTATGTATTTATAGTCCATCTGGTCAGGGTAATGTTATGTATTTATAGTCCATCTGGTCAGGGTAATGTTATGTATTTATAGTCCATCTGGTCAGGGTAACGTTATGTATTTATAGTCCATCTGGTCAGGGTAATGTTATGTATTTATAGTCCATCTGGTCAGGGTAAACTAATTGGTAATGTTATGTATTTATAGTCCATCTGGTCAGGGTAATGTTATGTATTTATAGTCCATCTGGTCAGGGTAAACTAATTGGTAATGTTATGTATTTATAGTCCATCTGGTCAGGGTAACGTTATGTATTTATAGTCCATCTGGTCAGGGTAATGTTATGTATTTATAGTCCATCTGGTAAGGGTAATGTTATGTATTTATAGTCCATCTGGTCAGGGTAACGTTATGTATTTATAGTCCATCTGGTCAGGGTAATATTATGTATTTATAGTCCATCTGGTCAGGGTAATGTTATGTATTTATAGTCCATCTGGTCAGGGTAAACTAATTGGTAACGTTATGTATTTATAGTCCATCTGGTCAGGGTAATGCTATGTATTTATAGTCCATCTGGTCAGGGTAATGTTATGTATTTATAGTCCATCTGGTCAGGGTAATGTTATGTATTTATAGTCCATCTGGTCAGGGTAATGTTATGTATTTATAGTCCATCTGGTCAGGGTAACGTTATGTATTTATAGTCCATCTGGTCAGGGTAAACTAATTGGTAATGTTATGTATTTATAGTCCATCTGGTCAGGGTAACGTTATGTATTTATAGTCCATCTGGTCAGGGTAATGTTATGTATTTATAGTCCATCTGGTCAGGGTAACATTATGTATTTATAGTCCATCTGGTCAGGGTAATGTTATGTATTTATAGTCCATCTGGTCAGGGTAATGTTATGTATTTATAGTCCATCTGGTCAGGGTAATGTTATGTATTTATAGTCCATCTGGTCAGGGTAACGTTATGTATTTATAGTCCATCTGGTCAGGGTAATGTTATGTATTTATAGTCCATCTGGTCAGGGTAATGTTATGTATTTATAGTCCATCTGGTCAGGGTAACGTTATGTATTTATAGTCCATCTGGTCAGGGTAATGTTATGTATTTATAGTCCATCTGGTCAGGGTAATGTTATGTATTTATAGTCCATCTGGTCAGGGTAACGTTATGTATTTATAGTCCATCTGGTCAGGGTAATGTTATGTATTTATAGTCCATCTGGTCAGGGTAAACTAATTGGTAATGTTATGTATTTATAGTCCATCTGGTCAGGGTAATGTTATGTATTTATAGTCCATCTGGTCAGGGTAACGTTATGTATTTATAGTCCATCTGGTCAGGGTAATGTTATGTATTTATAGTCCATCTGGTCAGGGTAATGTTATGTATTTATAGTCCATCTGGTCAGGGTAACGTTATGTATTTATAGTCCATCTGGTCAGGGTAATGTTATGTATTTATAGTCCATCTGGTCAGGGTAAACTAATTGGTAATGTTATGTATTTATAGTCCATCTGGTCAGGGTAATGTTATGTATTTATAGTCCATCTGGTCAGGGTAAACTAATTGGTAATGTTATGTATTTATAGTCCATCTGGTCAGGGTAATGTTATGTATTTATAGTCCATCTGGTCAGGGTAATGTTATGTATTTATAGTCCATCTGGTCAGGGTAATGTTATGTATTTATAGTCCATCTGGTCAGGGTAATGTTATGTATTTATAGTCCATCTGGTCAGGGTAATGTTATGTATTTATAGTCCATCTGGTCAGGGTAACGTTATGTATTTATAGTCCATCTGGTCAGGGTAATGTTATGTATTTATAGTCCATCTGGTCAGGGTAATGTTATGTATTTATAGTCCATCTGGTCAGGGTAATGTTATGTATTTATTGTCCATCTGGTCAGGGTAACGTTATGTATTTATAGTCCATCTGGTCAGGGTAATGTTATGTATTTATAGTCCATCTGGTCAGGGTAATGTTATGTATTTATAGTCCATCTGGTCAGGGTAACGTTATGTATTTATAGTCCATCTGGTCAGGGTAATGTTATGTATTTATAGTCCATCTGGTCAGGGTAAACTAATTGGTAATGTTATGTATTTATAGTCCATCTGGTCAGGGTAATGTTATGTATTTATAGTCCATCTGGTCAGGGTAAACTAATTGGTAATGTTATGTATTTATAGTCCATCTGGTCAGGGTAATGTTATGTATTTATAGTCCATCTGGTCAGGGTAAACTAATTGGTAATGTTATGTATTTATAGTCCATCTGGTCAGGGTAATGTTATGTATTTATAGTCCATCTGGTCAGGGTAATGTTATGTATTTATAGTCCATCTGGTCAGGGTAATGTTATGTATTTATAGTCCATCTGGTCAGGGTAATGTTATGTATTTATAGTCCATCTGGTCAGGGTAACGCTATGTATTTATAGTCCATCTGGTCAGGGTAATGTTATGTATTTATAGTCCATCTGGTCAGGGTAATGTTATGTATTTATAGTCCATCTGGTCAGGGTAATGTTATGTATTTATTGTCCATCTGGTCAGGGTAACGTTATGTATTTATAGTCCATCTGGTCAGGGTAATGTTATGTATTTATAGTCCATCTGGTCAGGGTAACATTATGTATTTATAGTCCATCTGGTCAGGGTAACGTTATGTATTTATTCAAGTTTTAAGTTTTATTAGTTGTATGTGACAGGATACACTATAACTATCACTATAATTATCACTATCATCAGCACTATCACTATAACTATCACTATAACTATCACTACCACTATAACTATCACTATCACTATAACTATCACTATAACTATCGCTATCACTATAACTATCACTATAACTATCACTATAACTATCACTATAACTATCACTATAACTATCACTACAACTATCACTATAACTATCACTATCACCAGCACTATCACTATCACTATAACTATAACTATCACTATCACTATCACTATCACTATAACTACCACTATAACTACCACTACAACTATCAGTATAACTATCACTACAACTATCACTATAACTATAACTATCACTATAACTATCACTATAACTATCACTACAACTATTACTATCCAACTAAATTCTCACCTGCAGGTTCGTTCTCGACAACAACAATAAGAAATAATGCAAGATAACAATACCAACGTAAAGTAAATGGCCCAGTAGAATAAACATTTTAGCATCAGTATAATACAGGAATTTATAGTATAATATTTACGTGTGTTTTAGGGGAAGGGGGCGATTCGGGGGCACATCTTTAAATTAATCAGTATTTTGTAATCAATTTCTCCATTTATAGTCCATTTATTTAGTCAATTTGTTGTATTCCAACTTGGCTGGCTAGGCCTAGACCTTTTCAACACATGATTACCTGTAATGAATCAATTAACACAATAGTGATGTCATAGACTGTAAGTTAGTGTTTAATCAGGCCTACACGAACAAGCATAAATCAAGCTCCTGTAAATTAGTGTTTAATCAGGCCTACACGAACAAGCATAAATCAAGCTCCTGTAAGTTAGTGTTTAATCAGGCCTACATCAAGCACCGCCCTGTGAGTTCTACTGTCTATCAGTTATTGTCTCTGTGTCTGGGTAGAGGAAATCCCCGTTAGTCTAGTGTAAATATAATTCACATGAACAAGTAGAAGGTTGTTGCAGTTTGACAGGGTTTTCAGCCTCACCAAGGCCAGGAGTTTTTAAATACGTTTTTTTTATAAACCTTTATTTAACTAGGCAAGTCAATTTACAATGACCGGCCAAACCCGGACGACACTGGGCCAATTGTGTGCCGCCCAATCACGGCCGGTTGTGACACAGCCTGGAATCGAATCAGGGTGTATGTCGTGACGCCTCTAGCACTGAGACGCAGCGCCTTAGACAGCTGCGCCACTCTGTCCCATCACAGCCCACATAAAACACTTTTACAACTGATTAATGCTGTCATACCCTATAGGGTCCAGAGTTTTAGGGCCCAGAGTTTTATCTGGTTAGGTGACCAGATTAGAAGAAACTCAAAAAAATCGAAGTTGGTTGTTTTAAGGTTTATTAGTCGTATGTACAGGATACACATGGTATAAACTGTCCAACAAAATGATTCCTGCAGGTTCCTTCTCCACAATCAAACAACGATAAGAAATAAGATATGAACAGAAACACAGTTATCGTCAGGCGTGTGTATGATCAGGGATTTATTATTCAGGAACGTTTCTCGGGCTACTTTGATGTGTCAAGTGGGAAAGATGTTGCAGTCTGTCTTTGACTTGGTCAATTCTGAGATGTCTGAGTACAACTTCATGGAGAAACTTGGAGCCCAAATCTAACATTTGTGTTTCCAGCTAAGGCCCCTCATGTTCCCTGATTAAGAGGTGATGACCCCTCCACTACCAGTGTCAACTCTCTCCTAGCGTGAACTGCAGCACATGAGTTCCACATAAGAACCACATGATACGCACCACATGAGAACCACATGAGAAATACCACATGAGAACCACATGAGAAACACCACATGAGAACCACATGAGAAACACCACATGAGAACCACATAATAAGCACCACATGAGAAGTACCACATGAGTTCCACATGATACGCACCACATGAGAAGTACCACATGAGAACAACATGAGAAGTACCACATGAGAACCACATGAGAAGTACCACATGAGAACCACATGAGAAGTACCACATGAGAACAACATGAGAAGTACCACATGACAAGTACCACATGAGAACCACATGAGAACCAAATGAGAAGAACCACATCAGAAGTACCACATGAGAACCACATGAGAACCAAATAAGAACCACATGAGACCCACTTGAGAAGTAACACATGATAACCACATGAGAACCACATGATAAACACCACATGAGAAGTACCACATGAGAACCACATGAGAAGTACCACATGAGAAACACCACATGAGAAGCACCGCATGAGAACCACATGAGAAGCACCACATGAGAACCACATGAGAAACACCACATGAGAACCACATGAGAAGTACCACATGAGAACCACATGAGAACCACCACATGGGAACCACATGAGAAGTACCACATGAGAACCACATGAGAACCAAATAAGAACCACCACATGAGAACCACCACATGAGAAGTACCACATGAGAACCACATGAGAACCACAAGAGTACCACATGAGAACCACCACATGGGAACCACATGAGAAGTACCACATGAGAACCACATGAGAACCAAATAAGAACCACCACATGAGAACCACCACATGAGAAGTACCACATGAGAACCACATGAGAACCACAAGAGTACCACATGAGAACCACCACATGGGAACCACATGAGAAGTACCACATGAGAACCAAATGAGAACCACATGAGAACCACCACATGAGAACCACCACATGAGAAGTACCACATGAGAACCACATGAGTACCACATTAGAACCACATGATAAACACCACATGAGAAGTACCACATGAGTACCACATGAGAACCACATGAGAACCACATGATAAACACCACATGAGAAGTACCACATGAGTTCCACATGAGAAGCACATGAGAACCACATGATATGCACCACATGAGAACCACATGAGAAGAACCACATGAGAAGTACCACATGAGAACCACATGAGAACCACATGGGAACCACATGAGAACCAAATAAGAACCACATGAGAACCACCACATGGGAACCACATGAGAAGTACCACATGAGAACCACATGAGAACCAAATAAGAACCACATGAGAACCAGCACATGAGAAGTACCACATGAGAACCACATGATAAGTACCACATGAGAACCACATGGGAACCACGTGAGAACCAAATAAGAACCACATGAGAACCACATGAGAACCACCACATGACAGGTACCACATGAGAAGTACCACATGAGAACCACATGGGAACCACATGAGAACCAAATAAGAACCACATGAGAACCACATGAGAACCACCACATGACAGGTACCACATGAGAACCACCACATGAGAAGTACCACATGAGAACCACATCAGAACCACATGAGAACCACCACATTAGAAGTACCACATCAGAAACACATGAGAACCACCACATGACAGGTACCACATGAGAATGTGTGAGAAACACATACTATTTGAAATAATTTAAAATACTTCCAGGCAGGCTAAATAAAACTCTCAAAGTATTTGCAAGGTTTAAAATTGTATTTATACACAGTTCTGGTAAGGGAGGGAGGGAGGGAGGGAGGGAGGGGAGAGGAGGGAGGGATGGAGGGGAGAGGAGGGAAGGAGGGAGGGAGGGAGGGGAGGGGAGAGGAGGGAGGGAGGGAGGGAGGGGAGAGGAGGGAGGGGGAGGGAGGGAGGGAGGGGTGAGGTGGGAGGGAGGGAGGGAGGGAGGGAGGGAGGGAGGGAGAGGTGGGAGGGAGAGGTGGGAGGGGGAGGGAGGGAGGGAGGGAGGGAGGGAGGGGGAGGGAGGGAGGGAGGGAGGGAGGGGTGAGGTGGGAGGGAGGGAGGGAGGGAGGGAGGGAGGGAGGGAGGGAGGGAGGGAGGGAGGGAGGGAGGGAGGGAGGGAGGGAGGGAGGGAGAGGTGGGAGGGAGAGGTGGGAGGGGGAGGGAGGGAGGGGAGAGGTGGGAGGGGGAGGGAGGGAGGGTAGAGGAGAGGAAAGGAGGGGAGCAGAGAGGAGAGGAAAGGAGAGGAGCAGAGAGGAGAGGAGCAGAGAGGAGAGGAGCAGAGAGGAGAGGAAAGGAGGGGAGCAGAGAGGAGAGGAAAGGAGAGGAGCAGAGAGGAGAGGAGCAGAGAGGAGAGGAGCAGAGATGGAGAATATTAAGGTGTATAACAGCAAGGTGTTGTTTATGAAATGGGAAGCGAGAGAGCAACGAGGGTTGCCCATCTCCATGGTTACGCGGCCCACGGGAAAGAGGTGATAGGTTTGAGAGGTTAAAGGGGGAGGAGTTACACCCCATGGGAAATAGGTGATAGGTTAGAGAGGTTAAATGGGGAGGAGTTACACCCCATGGGAGAGAGATGATAGGTTAGAGAGATTGAAGGGGGAGGAGCTGCAACCCATGGGAAGGAGGTGATAGGTTAAAGAAGTTCATGGGGGAGGAGTTCATTAGTCTGGCAGGGCTGTGGGGAGTTGGGGGCATCATCATTATTTTTTTTACATATGTGTTCCTTTACATGACACAGGGAGAGGAGTTGAACAGAGAGAGAGGAGAGCGAGCAGGGTAGCATAGGACAGGGGACATAGGGCCAGGTATTAACAGAGAGCAGGGTAGGATAGGACTGGGGACATAGGGCCAGGTATTAACAGAGAGCAGGGTAGAATAGGACTGGGGACATAGGGCCAGGTATTAACAGAGAGCAGGGTAGCATAGGACAGGGGACATAGGGCCAGGTATTAACAGAGAGCAGGGTAGAATAGGACTGGGGACATAGGGCCAGGTATTAACAGAGAGCAGGGTAGAATAGGACTGGGGACATAGGGCCAGGTATTAACAGAGAGCAGGGTAGCATAGGACAGGGGACATAGGGCCAGGTATTAACAGAGAGCAGGGTAGAATAGGACTGGGGACATAGGGCCAGGTATTAACAGAGAGCAGGGTAGAATAGGAGTGGGGACATAGGGCCAGGTATTAACAGAGAGCAGGGTAGGATAGGACTGGGGACATAGGACCAGGTATTAACAGAGATCAGGGTAGAATAGGACTGGGGACATAGGGCCAGGTATTAACAGAGAGCAGGGTAGGATAGGACTGGGGACATAGGGCCAGGTATTAACAGAGAGCAGGGTAGGATAGGACTGGGGACATGGGGCCAGGTATTAACAGAGAGCAGGGTAGAATAGGACTGGGGACATAGGACCAGGTAATAACAGAGAGCAGGGTAGGATGGGACTGGGGACATAGGGCCAGATAATAACAGAGAGCAGGGTAGAATAGGACTGGGGACATAGGGCCAGATAATAACAGAGAGCAGGGTAGGATAGGACTGGGGACATAGGGCCAGATAATAACAGAGAGCAGGGTAGAATAGGACTGGGGACATAGGGCCAGATAATAACAGAGAGCAGGGTAGAATAGGACTGGGGACATAGGGCCAGATAATAACAGAGAGCAGGGTAGAATAGGACTGGGGACATAGGGCCAGATAATAACAGAGAGCAGGGTAGGATAGGACTGGGGACATAGGGCCAGATAATAACAGAGAGCAGGGTAGGATAGGACTGGGGACATAGGGCCAGATAATAACAGAGAGCAGGGTAGGATAGAACTGGGGACATAGGGCCAGATAATAACAGAGAGCAGGGTAGGATAGGACTGGGGACATAGGGCCAGATAATAACAAAACATCTTGTTTTTCATGGTCAGAGTCCTTTAGGTGCCTTTTGGCAAACTCCAAGCGGGCTGTCATGTACCTTCTACTGAGGAGTGGCTTCTATCTGGCCACTCTACCATAAAGGCCTGCTTGTTGGAGTGCTGCAGAGATGGTTGTCCTTCTGGAAGGTTCTCCCATCTCCACAGAGGAACACTGGAGCTCTGTCAGAGTGACCATCGGGTTCTTGGTTACCTCCCTGACCAAGGCCCTTCTCCCCCGATTGCTCAGTTTGGCCGGGCGGCCAGCTCTAGGAAGAGTCTTGGTGGTTCCAAACTTCTTCCATTTAAGAATGATGGAGGCCACTGTGTTCTTGGGGACCTTCAATGCTGTAGAAATGTTTTGGTACACTTCCCCAGATCTGTGCCTCAACACAATCCTGTCTCTAAACTCTACGGACAATTCCTTCGACCTCATGGCTTGGTTTTTGCTCTGACATGCAACTGGCAACTGTGGGACCTTTATATAGACAGGTGTTTGCCTTTCCAAATCATGTCAAATCAATTGAATTTACCACAGGTGGACTCCAATCAAGTTGTAGAAACATCTCAAGGATGATCCATGGAAACAGGATGCATGGGAGCTCAATTTCTAGTCTCATAGCAAAGGGCCTGAATATTTATGTAAATAATGTTTTTTTGTGTTTTTCTTTTTTACTGTTTTTGCTTTCTCATTATTTAATATTGTGTGTAGATTGATGAGGAAATGTTTTTATTCAACACATTTTAGTATAAGGCTGTAACGTAACGAAATGTGGAAAAGGGAAGGGGTCTGAATACTTTTCCCGAATGCACCGTAGTCACATACAGACAGTCCCTTCTGTTGTAATTAGTGAGGCTTTATAACAAGGGAAAGAAGAGAAAGTAAAGGAATTTTACAATAGAGAAATAGAGAGACAGACAGAGAGACAGCGAGAGAGAGACAGAGAGAGAGAGACAGACAGAGAGTAACTAAAGAGGACAGCATGTCACATTTTCATTCACACCTCCTGCATATGGACGGCAGTGCCACAGCACTACTTCATCTGCAGAAACACACTGACAAAGAACATTTCAAAGAAATCAAGAGAAAGTTAAAAAGTCAGTCAGACCGTGTCCTTTAGCTCTAGGAGTCAGAAAGAGAGAAAACACGATGAGAGAATAACGACAGACAGCAGCGCAGACAGAAGTACAGACAGGCAAAAACCAACAGACAGAAACAGAGAAATGGTGTAAAAACAGAATCACAGACAGTGATGTAGTCCGTAACATAACACAGCAGGAGGAGCCAGTTACAACAGGAGAGACAGAGAGGACGAGAAGAGATGAGATGTATGTAGTCCGTAACATAACACAGCAGGAGGAGCCAGTTACAACAGGAGAGACAGAGAGGACGAGAAGAGAAGAGATGTATGTAGTCCGTAACGTAACACAGCAGGAGGAGCCAGTTACAACAGGAGAGACAGAGAGGACGAGAAGAGAAGAGATGTATGTAGTCCGTAACGTAACACAGCAGGAGGAGCCAGTTACAACAGGAGAGACAGAGAGGACGAGAAGAGAAGAGATGTATGTAGTCCGTAACGTAACACAGCAGGAGGAGCCAGTTACAACAGGAGAGACAGAGAGGACGAGAAGAGAAGAGATGTATGTAGTCCGTAACATAACACAGCAGGAGGAGCCAGTTACAACAGGAGAGACAGAGAGGCAGTTAGGAAGGAGAGGAATAAAGGGGACAGAGAGGACGAGAAGAGGAGAGATGTAGTCCGTAACATAACACAGCAGGAGGAGAGACAGAGGCAGTTAGGAAGGAGAGGAAGAAAGGGGACAGAGAGGACGAGAAGAGAAGAGATGTAGTCCGTAACATAACACAGCAGGAGGAGCCAGTTACACAGCAGGAGGAGAGACAGGCAGTTAGGAAGGAGAGGAAGAAAGGGGACAGAGAGGACGAGAAGAGAAGAGATGTAGTCCGTAACGTAACACAGCAGGAGGAGCCAGTTACAACAGGAGAGACAGAGAGGCAGTTAGGAAGGAGAGGAATAAAGGGGACAGAGAGGACGAGAAGAGGAGAGATGTAGTCCGTAACATAACACAGCAGGAGGAGAGACAGAGGCAGTTAGGAAGGAGAGGAAGAAAGGGGACAGAGAGGACGAGAAGAGATGAGATGTAGTCCGTAACATAACACAGCAGGAGGAGCCAGTTACACAGCAGGAGGAGAGACAGGCAGTTAGGAAGGAGAGGAAGAAAGGGGACAGAGAGGACGAGAAGAGATGAGATGTATAATATAATACACAGTGAAGATGAATAACGGCCCACATCATCAAAGCTGCTGAAAGCCCAGTAAGGAGAGAAATACAAAAAAACAAAACATTGAGAGGTTTTCAGAGAGCACAGTTAAAAGAAAACACTCCTATTCAAAGAAAGAGACCATATCTTTGAGGGTTGATTTGTAAGGATATGATAACAACACATGACAACATATGAGGGTATTAGAATGGTCCTCCCAGATGTGTTGCTCAGAATGATGAATTGTTTTCCCATAATAATGGCAGCTTAGAGATGAAGCACACCCAGAAAAAATATTTTTGGTTTGGAGGTGCTGACTAACGGCGAATAAACTATAAACTATCAAAATAAAGAGAGTCACACACTCCATATATATAAACTCCCAGTCATTTATTGGGGGTATTTACCAAAATAAATGAATACCTAATAAATTACTAGGAGTTGATATATGGAGTGTACTACTCTCTTTATTTCGATAGCTTCATTTCACCAAACAGTTTTGCTCAAGCAGTTTTGCTCAACAGTTTTGCTCAATTCTCCATAACACATTTCAGTTGGTTGTTGACGGTTAGCTGAATGGCTTTGTACCAGTCCTAATACCACCGTGGGGATTTAAGGGATGTTATTGGTCCAACAGGCCAGATGTTCCTATGCAGCCAACAGGGAGGAACCTACTTGATGTCTGTCTCCTCTCCTCCACGACCACGACCCGCCTCTGGAGTACCAGATAACTTCAGTCCTGGCTTATTCCTCTTCCCCTTGAGACAGAGAAATGGGAGGAGAGAGGAGGGGAGGAGAGGATGGCAGGAGAGGAGAGGATAGGGGAGGGAAGGGAAAATGATGGGAGGAGAGGAGGGGAGGGAGGGAAAAGGAGGGAAGGAGAGGAGGGGAGGGGAGGGAAGAGGAGGGGAAGAGAGGAGGGGAGGGAAGAGGAGGTGAGGAGAGGAGGGGATGGAAGAGGAGGTGAGGAGAGGAGAGGAGAGGAGAGGAGGGGAGAGAAAACGAGGGGAGGAGAGGAGGAGAGGAGAAGAGGGAAGAGGAGAGAAGGAGAGGAGGGGATGGGGGAAGAGGAGGGGAGGAGGGGAAGAGGGGAGGAGAGGAGAGAAGGAAAGGTGAGGAGAGGAAAAGAGAGGAGAGGACATGAGAGGAAAGGAGAGGGGAGGAGGGGAGGGGAAAAGAGAGGAGAGGACATGAGAGGAAAGGAGAGGGGAGGAGGGGAGGAGAGGAGAGGAGTGAAGGGGAGGGAAGAGGAGGGGAGGATAGGACAAGAGGAGAGGAGAGGACAAGAGAAGAGAGGAGAGACACAATGTTAGTGGTTATCAGAGATCTGCCCTCTGTAATCTGTCTTTGTGTTCTACTAGAGTGTAACTGCCTATCCTTTTATTTCCTGAGTTGAGCCCGCACGTATTCACGCACGTACACGCACACACACACACAATCAAATCAAATCAAGGAGCCTCATTTGGTTCCTCTTTGATGATCACAAACTGACCTGCCCTTTAAATGGAACCATCAGACCATCAGACCAACAGACCACCAGACCAGCAGAACACCAGACCACTAGACCACCAGAACAACAGACCACCAGACCACTAGACCACCAGAACAACAGACCACCAGACCACCAGATCACCAGACCACCAGACCAACAGACCACCAGACCACCAGACCACCAGACCAACAGACCACCAGACCACCAGACCACCAGATCACCAGACCACGAGAACAACAGACCACCAGACCACCACACCACCAGACCACCAGACCACCAGATCACCAGACCAGCAGAACACCAGACCACCAGACCACCAGACCACTAGACCACCAGATCACCAGATCACCAGACCACCAGACCACCAGACCACCAGACCACCAGACCACCAGATCACCAGACCAGCAGAACACCAGACCACCAGACCACCAGATCACCAGACCAGCAGAACACCAGACCACTAGACCACCAGAACAACAGACCACCAGACCACCAGATCACCAGACCAGCAGAACACCAGACCACTAGACCACCAGAACAACAGACCACCAGACCACCAGACCACCAGATCACCAGACCACCAGACCACCAGACCACCAGACCACCAGATCACCAGACCACCAGACCACCAGACCAGCAGAACACCAGACCACTAGACCACCAGAACAACAGACCACCAGACCACCAGACCACCAGATCACCAGACCACCAGACCACCAGATCACCAGACCACGAGAACAACAGACCACCAGACCACCACACCACCAGACCACCAGACCAACAGACCAACAGACCACCAGATCACCAGACCAACAGAACAACAGACCACCAGACCACCACACCACCAGACCACCAGACCAACAGACCACCAGACCAGCAGAACAACAGACCACCAGATCACCAGACCAACAGAACAACAGACCACCAGACCACCAGACCACCAGACCACCAGAACAACAGACCACCAGACCACCAGACCACCAGAACAACAGACCACCAGACCAACAGAACAACAGACCACCAGGCCACCAGACCACCAGACAAACAGACCCCCTACCTGACACCCTAGACCCACTCCAATTTGCTTACCGCCCAAATAGGTCCACAGACGATGCAATCTCAACCACACTGCACACTGCCCTAACCCATCTGGACAAGAGGAATACCTATGTGAGAATGCTGTTCATCGACTACAGCTCGGCATTTAACACCATAGTGCCCTCCAAGCTCGTCATCAAGCTCGAGACCCTGGGTCTCGACCCCGCCCTGTGCAACTGGGTACTGGACTTCCTGACGGGCTGCCCCCAGGTGGTGAGGGTAGGCAACAACATCTCCACCCCGCTGATCCTCAACACTGGGGCCCCACAAGGGTGCGTTCTGAGCCCTCTCCTGTACTCCCTGTTCACCCACGACTGTGTGGCCACGCACGCCTCCAACTCAATCATCATGTTTGTGGACGACACAACAGTGGTAGGCTTGATTACCAACAACGACGAGATGGCCTACAGGGAGGAGGTGAGGGCCCTCGGAGTGTGGTGTCAGGAAAATAACCTCACACTCAACGTCAACAAAACTAAGGAGATGATTGTGGACTTCAGGAAACAGCAGAGGGAACACCCCCCTATCCACATCGATGGAACAGTAGTGGAGAGGGTAGTAAGTTTTCAGTTTTTGATTTGTTAAAAAAGTTTGAAATATCCAATAAATGTTGTTCCACTTCATGATTGTGTCCCACTTGTTGTTGATTCTTCACAAAAAAATACAGTTTTATATCTTTATGTTTGAAGACTGAAATGTGGCAAAAGGTCGCAAAGTTCAAGGGGGCCGAATACTTTCGCAAGGCACTGTAGTATAGTGGACTGTATTTATAGTATAGTGGACTGTATTTATAGTATAGTGGACTGTATTTATAGTATAGTGGACTGTATTTATAGCATAGTGGACTGTATTTATAGTATAGTGGACTGTATTTATAGCATAGTGGACTGTATTTATAGTATAGTGGACTGTATTTATAGCATAGTGGACTGTATTTATAGCATAGTGGACTGTATTTATAGCATAGTGGACTGTATTTATAGTATAGTGGACTGTATTTATAGTATAGTGGACTGTATTTATAGTATAGTGGACTGTATTTATAGCATAGTGGACTGTATTTATAGTATAGTGGACTGTATTTATAGTATAGTGGACTGTATTTATAGTATAGTGGACTGTATTTATAGTATAGTGGACTGTATTTATAGTATAGTGGACTGTATTTATAGTATAGTGGACTGTATTTATAGTATAGTGGACTGTATTTATAGTATAGTGGACTGTATTTATAGTATAGTGGACTGTATTTATAGTATAGTGGACTGTATTTATAGAATAGTGGACTGCATTTATAGCATAGTGGACTGTATTTATAGTATAGTGGACTGTATTTATAGTATAGTGGACTGTATTTATAGTATAGTGGACTGTATTTATAGAATAGTGGACTGTATTTATAGTATAGTGGACTGTATTTATAGTATAGTGGACTGTATTTATAGTATAGTGGACTGTATTTATAGTATAGTGGACTGTATTTATAGAATAGTGGACTGCATTTATAGCATAGTGGACTGTATTTATAGTATAGTGGACTGTATTTATAGTATAGTGGACTGTATTTATAGTATAGTGGACTGCATTTATAGAATAGAATAGTGGACTGTGCCGTGGGGGAGATCTTTGTGGGCTATACTCAGCCTTGTCTCAAAGTTGGTGGTAAGTTGGTGGTCTGTTGATATCCCTCTAGTGGTGTGGAGACTATGCTTTGGCAAAGTGGGTGGGGTTATATCCTGCCTGGTTGGCCCTGTCTGGGGGTATCGTCGGACGGGGCCACAGTGTCTCCCAACCCCTCCTGTCTCAGCCTCCAGTATTTATGCTGCAGTAGTTTATGTGTTGGGGGGGCTAGGGTCGGTCTGTTATATCTGGAGTATTTCTCCTGTCTTATCCGGTGTCCTGTGTGAATTTAAGTATGCTCCCTCTAACTCTCTCTCTTTTCTCGGAGGACCTGAGCCCTCGAACCATGCCTCAGGACTACCTGGCCTGATGACTCCTTGCTGTCCCCAGTCCACCTGGCCCTCGGACCATGCCTCAGGACTACCTGGCCTGATGACTCCTTGCTGTCCCCAGTCCACCTGGCCGTGCTGCTGCTCCAGTTTCAACTGTTCTGTCTGCGGCTATGGAACCCTGACCTGTTGACCGGACGTGCTACCTGTCCCAGACCCGCTGGGTAGCACGACCTCTAGAGACAGCAGGAGTGGTAGAGATACTCTGAATGATCGGCTATGAAAAGCCAACTGACATTTACAAAAGGCTTTATAAATACACTTGATTGATTGTTTCTGGCCCCACCCTGCCAGGTCTCTCACCTCCTCCCCAAAGGATGTCTCATCGTCGTCGGTGATCAGGCCTACCGCCGTCGTGTCGATGGTAAACTTAATGATGGTGATGGAGTCGTGGCTGAACAGGGAGTACAGGAGGGGATTAAGCAAACACCCCTGAGGAGCTCCCGTTTTGAGGATCAGCGACCCTCGTTCCGCCCCGTCAGAGAGTCCAGTTGCAGAGGCAGATGTTTAGTCCCAGGGTCCTTAGCTTAGTAATGAGCTTGGAAGGAACTATACTGTTGAATGCTGAGCTGTAGTCAATGAACAGCATGCTCACGTCAGTGTCCCTCTTGTCCAGGTGGGAGAGGGCAGTGTAGTACACACCAACACTATACTGTAGAGTACCACTGTAGTACAACACACCAACACTATACTGTAGAGTACCACTGTAGTACACACCACACTATACTGTAGAGTACCACTGTAGTACACACCAACACTATACTATAGAGTACCACTGTAGTACACACCACACTATACTGTAGAGTACCACTTTAGTACACACCAACACTATACTATAGAGTACCACTGTAGTACACACCACACTATACTGTAGAGTACCACTGTAGTACACACCAACACTATACTATAGAGTACCACTGTAGTACACACCAACACTATACTGTAGAGTACCACTGTAGTACACACCACACTATACTGTAGAGTACCACTGTAGTACACACCAACACTATACTATAGAGTACCACTGTAGTACACACCACACTATACTGTAGAGTACCACTGTAGTACACACCAACACTATACTGTAGAGTACCACTGTAGTACACACCAACACTATACTATAGAGTACCACTGTAGTACACACCACACTATACTGTAGAGTACCACTGTAGTACACACCAACACTATACTGTGCACACACTGTAGTACACACCAACACTATACTGTAGAGTACCACTGTAGTACACACCAACACTATACTATAGAGTACCACTGTAGTACACACCACACTATACTGTAGAGTACCACTGTAGTACACACCAACACTATACTGTACACACACTGTAGTACACACCAACACTATACTGTAGAGTACCACTGTAGTACACACCAACACTATACTGTAGAGTACCACTGTAGTACACACCAACACTTTACTGTAGAGTACCACTGTAGTACACACCACACTATACTGTAGAGTACCACTGTAGTACACACCAACACTATACTATAGAGTACCACTGTAGTACACACCAACACTATACTATAGAGTACCACTGTAGTACACACCACACTATACTGTAGAGTACCACTGTAGTACACACCAACACTATACTGTACACACACTGTAGTACACACCAACACTATACTGTACACACACTGTAGTACACACCAACACTATACTGTAGAGTACCACTGTAGTACACACCAACACTATACTGTAGAGTACCACTGTAGTACACACCAACACTATACTGTAGAGTACCACTGTAGTACACACCACACTATACTGTAGAGTACCACTGTAGTACACACCAACACTATACTATAGAGTACCACTGTAGTACACACCAACACTATACTATAGAGTACCACTGTAGTACACACCACACTATACTGTAGAGTACCACTGTAGTACACACCAACACTATACTGTACACACACTGTAGTACACACCAACACTATACTGTAGAGTACCACTGTAGTACACACCAACACTATACTATAGAGTACCACTGCAGTTCTTGAGCAGACAGAGCAGAGTGAATTTCAAGAACAAGCTAGTTATTAATTTATCATTCAACACCATCATAAAATGTTTAGAAAGGTAGAGAGAGAGAGAATGAGTGGAGGAACCGGAGGGAGGAACCAGAGGGAGGAACCAGAGGGAGGAACCGGAAGGGGGAAAGAACAGAAAGGTTAAAATAAATATAAAGAGCCAGTGTTACGTCCCCCAGTTTCTGTGTTGTGGTTTTGTGTGTGTGTGTGTTTCAGGACTGCTTCCTGAAATTCCCCCAAGCAGCCGATTGGTCGGCCCCATTGCTAATTGGAGCTGACCCCGCCCCCTCATCAGGATACAGCTGTGTCCCGTTAGACTCCTTCTGAAGCTATATATAAGCCAGTGTTCTGTTGCTCAGAAGAGAGCTGAGGATTATATCATAGGTTGGCTGTTTCTCAGAAAGAGATTTGGTATGTACTATGGTAGTTGTTGCTGAGAGAGATGATGAGTGTGTCCTGTCTTGGTTGTGGCTGAGCGACAGGTTCATTACGTTTGTATTATTCTGTTTAATTTCTTCCCAGGGGGGGAAGGCACCTAGGGAGTGTTTAGGCAAGAGGCCCGCGGGCATACATAACCCGTAGTATTTACTGTCTGTACACGCTAGGTAAGACCTGGGAGGACCACCCCCCTGTATTTTGGTTAGCGCACCAGGTGGTGCTAAGTTAGGTAAGACCTGGCCAGAACACCCCCTGTATTTTGGTTAGTGCACCAGGTGGTGCTAAGTTAGGTAAGTAGTGGGTAGGCAGGTAAGGTAGGAGAGGGGGGGGGGGCTTTGACATTTACATTCCTTGCTTTGGTTCAGCCCCTTTTCCTCAAATCAAAATTACCATGTGAACAAATAAATTCCCTGTAAACGGTAAATTCTCTGCCTTTTTGTCAACTTTACTCGCACCTACAGTCCCATACCTCTTTCACTCCACGGGGAGTTTAGTTGTAGCAGGGTGTTGCGTTCCCTCTTCCTAGAGGAGTACGTAACAGCCAGCAAGGAAGAGGAAATACCGGGACAAGAGGGGGGTGAGAGAGAGCTATGGAGACAGAGAGGAGGGGAGGGGAGAGGCTCTCTGCAGGCTATTAAAAACACTTTGTGATGTGAATCCTCTCAGGTGCCTCCAGGCCCCAGGACACTGTGTTCAATACCACAACACACCTTCTCTCATTCCCTCTCCTCCTCTCTCCTCCTCTCTCATTCCCTCTCCTCCTCTCTCATTCCCTCTCGTCCTCTCTCATTCCCTCTCGTCCTCTCTCATTCCCTCTCCTCCTCTCTCATTCCCTCTCCTCCTCTCTCATTCCCTCTCCTCCTCTCTCATTCCCTCTCCTTCCCTTCCCTCTCCTATCATTCCCTCTCCTCCCCTTCCCTCTCCTCCTCTCTCATTCCCTCTCCTCCCCTTCCCTCTCCTCCTCTCTCATTCCCTCTCCTCTCTCCTCTCTCATTCCCTCTCCTCCTCTCTCATTCCCTCTCCTTCCCTTCCCTCTCCTTCCCTTCTCTCTCCTTCCCTCTCCTCCTCTCTCCTTCCCTCTCCTCCTGTCTACTTCATTCACAGGAGCAGAGTGGAAACATTAATCTTGTGGTCTGTGTCAGTTAGTAAGCTATTAATGCAAAGGTTGTGGTTCAATTCCCCAAGGGATCACGCACACAAAATGTCTGCACTCACGGTTGAAGCTAAGTCTCTTCAGATGAACGTGTCTACTAAGCGGAGGTCAGAGAGCTGAGATTGTTTCAACCAGGACAGAGACCACTGTCAAAGAGAACACCTCACTATGAAAATGACATGTAATGGTGCCGGAGGGGATGGCTGCTATTTTGTATAAGGCCACTCAACCAGCTGTATAAGGCCACTCAACCAGCTGTATAAGACCACTCAACCAGCTGTATAAGGCCTCTCAACCAGCTGTATAAGGCCTCTCAACCAGCTGTATAAGGCCACTCAACCAGCTGTATAAGGCCACTCAACCAGCTGTATAAGGCCTCTCAACCAGCTGTATAAGGCTACTAAACCTGCTGTATAAGGCCACTCAACCAGCTGTATAAGGCCACTCAACCAGCTGTATAAGGCCAGTCAACCAGCTGTATAAGGCAAGTCAACCAGCTGTATAAGGCCAGTCAACCAGCTGTATAAGGCCAGTCAACCAGCTGTATAAGGCCGCTCAACCAGCTGTATAAGGCAAGTCAACCAGCTGTATAAGGCCAGTCAACCAGCTGTATAAGGCCACTCAACCAGCTGTATAAGGCCACTCAACCAGCTGTATAAGGCAAGTCAACCAGCTGTATAAGGCCACTCAACCAGCTGTATAAAGGCCACTCAACCAGCTGTATATATGCCACTCAACCAGCTGTATAAGGCCACTCAACGAGCTGTATAAGGCCACTCAACCAGCTGTATAAGGCCACTCAACCAGCTGTATAAGGCAAGTCAACCAGCTGTATAAGGCCACTCAACCAGCTGTATAAGGCCACTCAACCAGCTGTATAAGGCCACTCAACCAGTTATATAAGGCCACTCAACCAGCTGTATAAGGCCACTCAACCAGTTATATAAGGCCACTCAACCAGCTGTATAAGGCCACTCAACCAGCTGTATAAGGCCACTCAACCAGCTGTATAAGGCCACTCAACCAGCTGTATAAGGCCACTCAACCAGTTATATAAGGCCACTCAACCAGCTGTATAAGGCCACTCAACCAGCTGTATAAGGCCACTCAACCAGCTGTATAAGGCCACTCAACCAGTTATATAAGGCCACTCAACCAGTTATATAAGGCCAGTCAACCAGCTGTATAAGGCCACTCAACCAGTTATATAAGGCCACTCAACCAGTTATATAAGGCCACTCAACCAGCTGTATAAGGCCACTCAACCAGTTATATAAGGCCACTCAACCAGTTATATAAGGCCACTCAACCAGTTATATAAGGCCACTCAACCAGTTATATAAGGCCACTCAACCAGCTGTATAAGGCCACTCAACCAGTTATATAAGGCCACTCAACCAGTTATATAAGGCCACTCAACCAGTTATATAAGGCCACTCAACCAGTTATATAAGGCCACTCAACGAGCTGTATAAGGCCACTCAACCAGCTGTATAAGGCCACTCAACCAGCTGTATAAGGCCACTCAACCAGCTGTATAAGGCCACTCAACCAGCTGTATAAGGCCACTCAACCAGCTGTATAAGGCCAGTCAACCAGCTGTATAAGGCCACTCAACCAGTTATATAAGGCCACTCAACCAGCTGTATAAGGCCAGTCAACCAGCTGTATAAGGCCACTCAACCAGTTATATAAGGCCACTCAACCAGCTGTATAAGGCCAGTCAACCAGCTGTATATGGCCACTCAACCAGTTATATAAGGCCATAAGCAAACAGGAAAATGCTCATCCAGAAGCGGTGCTCCTAGTGGCCGGAGACGTTAATGCAGGAAAACTTAAATCCATTGAACCTCATTTCTACCAGAATGTCATATGTGCAACCAGAGGGGGAAAAAACTCTAGAACACCTGTACTCCACACACAGAGACGTGTACAAAGCTCTCCCTCACCCTCCATTTGGCAAATCTGACCATAATTATATTTCTGATTTACAAGCAAAAATTTAGGCAGGACGCACCAGTGACTCGGTCTATCAAAAAGTGGTCAGGTGAAGCAGATGCTAAACTACAGGACTGTTTTGCTATCACAGACTGGAATATGTTCTGGGATTCTTCCAATGGCATTGAGTAGGAACACAAAAATAACACCTATGTGAGAATGCTATTCATTGATTACAGCTCAGCGTTCAACACCATAGTGCCCTCAAAGCTCATCAATAAGCTAAGGACCCTGGGACTAAACACCTCCTTCTGCAACTGGATCCTGGACTTCCTGACAGGCCACCCCCAGGTGGTAAGGGTAGGTAACAACACATTCGCAACGCTGATCCTCAACACGGGGGTCCCTCAGGGGTGTGTGCTCAGTCCCGTCCTGTACTCCCTGTTGATTCATGACTTCATGGCCAGGCACGACTACAACACCATCATTAAGTTTATCGACGACAACTGTGAAAGCCCTGATCACAGACAACGTCGAGACAGCCTATAGGGAGGAGGTCAGAGACCTGGCCGTGTGGGGCCAGGACAACAACCTCTCCCTCAATGACTACAGGAAAAAGAGGAAGAGCATTCACCCATTCTCATCAACGGAGCTGTAGTGGAACAAGTTCAGAGTTTCAAGTTCCTTGGTGTCCACATCACCAACAAACTAATTTGGTCCAAGAACATCAAGACAGTCGTGAAGAGGGCACGACAAAGCCTATTACCCCTCAGGAGACTGAAAAGATTTGGCATGGGTCCTCAGACCCTCAAAAAGTTTTACAGCTGCACCATCGAGAGCATCCCTGCCTGGTATGGCAACTGCTCTGACTCCGACTGCAAGGCACTACAGAGGCTAGTGTGTACAGCCCAGTACATCACTGGGGCCAAGCTTCCTGCCATCCAGGACCTCTATACCAGGTGGTGTCAGAGGAAGGCCCGAAAAATTGTCAAAGACTCCAGCCACCCTTGTCATAGACTGTTCTCTCTGCTACCACACGGCAAGTGATACCGGAGTGCCAAGTCTAGGTCCAAGAGGCTTCCAAACAGCTTCTACCCCCAAGCCATAAGACTCCTGAACATCTAGTCAAATGGCTACCCAGACTATTTGCATTGCCACCCCCACCCTCTTTTACACAGCTGCTATAGTACTCTCTGTTATTATCTACGCATAGTCACTTTAATAACTCTACCTACATGTACACATTAACTCAATTACCTTGACTCACCGATGCCCCCAACACTGACTCTGTACCCTGTATATAGCCTCCACATTGACTCGGTACCGGTACCCCCTGTATATAGCCTCCACATTGACTCTGTACCGGTACCCCCTGTATATAGCCTCCACATCAACTCTGTACCGGTACCCCCTGAATATAGTCTCCACATTGACTCTGTACCGGTACCCCCTGTATAAGGTCTCCACATTGACTCTGTACAGGTACCCCCGGTATATAGCCTCCACATTGACTCTGTACCGGTACCCCCTGTAAATAGCCTCCACATTGACTCAGTATTTCACTGTGAGGTCTACTACACCTGTTGTATTCAGTATTTCACTGTGAGGTCAACTACACCTGTTGTATTCAGCATTTCACTGTAAGGTCTACTACACCTGTTGTATTCAGCATTTCACTGTAAGGTCTACTACACCTGTTGTATTCAGCATTTCACTGTAAGGTCTACTACACCTGTTGTATTCAGCATTTCACTGAGAGGTCTACTACACCTGTTGTATTCAGCATTTCACTGTAAGGTCTACTACACCTGTTGTATTCAGCATTTCACTGTGAGGTCTACTACACCTGTTGTATTCAGCATTTCACTGTGAGGTCTACTACACCTGTTGTATTCAGCATTTCACTGTAAGGTCTACTACACCTGTTGAATTCAGCATTTCACTGGAAGGTCTACTACACCTGTTGTATTCAGCATTTCACTGTAAGGTCTACTACACCTGTTGTATTCAGCATTTCACTGTGAGGTCTACTACACCTGTTGTATTCAGCATTTCACTGTGAGGTCTACTACACCTGTTGTATTCAGCATTTCACTGTGAGGTCTACTACACCTGTTGTATTCAGCATTTCACTGTGAGGTCTACTACACCTGTTGTATTCAGCATTTCACTGTAACGTCTACTACACCTGTTGTATTCAGCATTTCACTGTGAGGTCTACTACACCTGTTGTATTCAGCATTTCACTGTAAGGTCTACTACACCTGTTGTATTCAGCATTTCACTGTAACGTCTACTACACCTGTTGTATTCAGCATTTCACTGTGAGGTCTCCTACACCTGTTGTATTCAGTATTTCACTGTAAGGTCTACTACACATGTTGTATTCAGCATTTCACTGTAAGGTCTACTACACCTGTTGTATTCAGCATTTCACTGTAAGGTCTACTACACCTGTTGTATTCAGCATTTCACTGTAAGGTCTACTACACCTGTTGTATTCAGCATTTCACTGTAAGGTCTACTACACCTGTTGTATTCAGCATTTCACTGTAAGGTATACTACACCTGTTGTATTCAGCATTTCACTGTAAGGTCTACTACACCTGTTGTATTCAGCATTTCACTGTAAGGTCTACTACACCTGTTGTATTCAGCATTTCACTGTGAGGTCTACTACACCTGTTGTATTCAGCATTTCACTGTAAGGTCTACTACACCTGTTGTATTCAGCATTTCACTGAGATGTCTACTACACCTGTTGTATTCAGCATTTCACTGTAAGGTCTACTACACCTGTTGTATTCAGCATTTCACTGTAAGGTCTACTACACCTGTTGTATTCAGCATTTCACTGTAAGGTCTACTACACCTGTTATATTCAGTATTTCACTGTAACGTCTACTACACCTGTTGTATTCAGCATTTCACTGTAAGGTCTACTACACCTGTTGTATTCAGCATTTCACTGTAAGGTCTACTACATCTGTTGTATTCATCATTTCACTGTAAGGTCTACTACACCTGTTGTATTCAGCATTTCACTGTAACGTCTACTACACCTGTTGTATTCAGTATTTCACTGTGAGGTCTACTACACCTGTTGTATTCAGTATTTCACTGTGAGGTCTACTACACCTGTTGTATTCAGCATTTCACTGGAAGGTCTACTACACCTGTTGTATTCAGCATTTCACTGGAAGGTCTACTACACCTGTTGTATTCAGCATTTCACTGTAAGGTCTACTACACCTGTTGTATTCAGCATTTCACTGTAAGGTCTACTACACCTGTTGTATTCAGCATTTCACTGTAAGGTCTACTACACCTGTTGTATTCAGCATTTCACTGTAAGGTCTACTACACCTGTTGTATTCAGCATTTCACTGTAAGGTCTACTACACCTTTTGTATTCAGCATTTCACTGTAAGGTCTACTACACCTGTTGTATTCAGCATTTCACTGTAAGGTCTACTACACCTGTTGTATTCAGCATTTCACTGTAAGGTCTACTACACCTGTTGTATTCAGCATTTCACTGTAAGGTCTACTACACCTGTTGTATTCAGCATTTCACTGTAAGGTCTACTACACCTGTTGTATTCAGCATTTCACTGTAAGGTCTACTACACCTGTTGTATTCAGCATTTCACTGTAAGGTCTACTACACCTTTTGTATTCAGCATTTCACTGTAAGGTCTACTACACCTGTTGTATTCAGCATTTCACTGTAAGGTCTACTACACCTGTTGTATTCAGCATTTCACTGTAAGGTCTACTACACCTGTTGTATTCAGCATTTCACTGTAAGGTCTACTACACCTGTTGTATTCAGCATTTCACTGTAAGGTCTACTACACCTGTTGTATTCAGCATTTCACTGTAAGGTCTACTACACCTGTTGTATTCAGCATTTCACTGTAAGGTCTACTACACCTGTTGTATTCAGCATTTCACTGTGAGGTCTACTACACCTGTTGTATTCAGTATTTCACTGTAAGGTCTACTACACCTGTTGTATTCAGCATTTCACTGTAAGGTCTACTACACCTGTTGTATTCAGCATTTCACTGTAAGGTCTACTACACCTGTTGTATTCAGCATTTCACTGTAAGGTCTACTACACCTGTTGTATTCAGCATTTCACTGTAAGGTCTACTACACCTGTTGTATTCAGCATTTCACTGTAAGGTCTACTACACCTGTTGTATTCAGCATTTCACTGTGAGGTCTACTACACCTGTTGTATTCAGCATTTCACTGTAACGTCTACTACACCTGTTGTATTCAGCATTTCACTGTAAGGTCTACTACACCTGTTGTATTCAGCATTTCACTGTAAGGTCTACTACACCTGTTGTATTCAGCATTTCACTGTAAGGTCTACTACACCTGTTGTATTCAGCATTTCACTGTGAGGTCTACTACACCTGTTGTATTCAGCATTTCACTGTGAGGTCTACTACACCTGTTGTATTCAGCATTTCACTGTGAGGTCTACTACACCTGTTGTATTCAGCATTTCACTGTGAGGTCTACTACACCTGTTGTATTCAGCATTTCACTGTGAGGTCTACTACACCGGTTGTATTCAACGCATGTGACAAATAACATTTTTGGGGGGAGGGGGGATTTGACATGAAGGCCTAACCTCAGCCATGGAGGACTGTGGAGAACGTTGCTTTTCTTATTTCACATCCCTGAGAAACCACTTAAATCTCATTTGAACCAGCCAAACGTCATGTCACCAGACTGCTTTAATATTCGCTGTGTGGCAGGAGGTTCAACGTAGCTACACTACTACTTATAGCACCAGCAGCAAGATACTAACAAATGTCTTGAAGAAATCCTCTTCCACTTTGAAAACCATCACAGGCTCAATGGAGCATGTTATGACGAGTCACGGCAGCACTATGCAGTAATGGAGGAGGCAGTGGAGGAGGAGGAATAGGAGGCGGTGGAGGAGGAGGAGGAATAGGAGGCAGTGGAGGAGGAGGAATAGGAGGAGGAGGAATAGGAGGAGGAATAAGAGGCAGTGGAGGAGGAGGAATAGGAGGAGGAATAGGAGGAGGAGGAATAGGAGGCAGTGGAGGAGGAGGAATAGGAGGAGGAGGAATAGGAGGAGTAGGAATAGGAGGCAATGGAGGAGGAGGAATAGGAGGCAGTGGAGGAGGAGGAATAGGAGGCAGTGGAGGAGGAGGAATAGGAGGAGGAATAGGAGGAGGAGGAATAGGAAGAGGAGGAGGAGGAGGAATAGGAGGAGGAGGAATAGGAGGCAGTGGAGGAGGAGGAATAGGAGGAGGAGGAATAGGAGGCAGTGGAGGAGGAGGAATAGGAGGCAGTGGAGGAGGAGGAATAGGAGGAGGAATAGGAGGAGGAGGAATAGGAGGCAATGGAGGAGGAGGAATAGGAGGAGGAGGAATAGGAGGCAATGGAGGAGGAGGAATAGGAGGAGCAGGAATAGGAGGAATATGAGGCAGTGGAGGAGGAGGAGGAGGCAGTGGAGGAGGAGGAGGAATAGGAGGCAGTGGAGGAGGAGGAATAGGAGGCAGTGGAGGAGGAGGAATAGGAGGCAGTGGAGGAGGAGGAATAGGAGGCAGTGGAGGAGGAGGAGGAATAGGAGGAGGAGGAATAGGAGGCAGTGGAGGAGGAATAGGAGGCAGTGGAGGAGGAAAGGGGCGGTGTGAAGAAAGAGAGAAATTGGAAGGAGAGAAGGACGGAGAGATATACAATATAGAGAGATAGAAAGACAGAACATTTGAGAATTTAGGTGAATCTAGTATCTCTCTCCATCCTCGCTCAAAATTACCCACCTCACACCCTGATTACACAAGAGTGCTTCATTAAAATCATCGTCCAACTAAACCATTAACCGATCAATTTAACAATCCTTTTTTCTTAACAATCCTTTTAGTCTCAGCCAAAACATGTTCTTACCTGCATGTATTCGATTCGATCTTGCAACCTGTCGGTTACTAGTCCAACGCTCTTACCACTAGGCTACCTGTCGGTTACTAGTCTAACGCTCTAACCACTAGGCTACCTGTCGGTTACTAGTCCAACGCTCTAACCACTAGGCTACCTGTCGGTTACTAGTCCAACGCTCTTACCACTAGGCTACCTGTCGGTTACTAGTCCAACGCTCTAACCACTAGGCTACCTGTCGGTTACTAGTCCAACGCTCTAACCACTAGGCTACCTGTCGGTTACTAGTCCAACGCTCTAACCACTAGGCTACCTGTCGGTTACTAGTCCAACGCTCTTACCACTAGGCTACCTGTCGGTTACTAGTCCAACGCTCTAACCACTAGGCTACCTGTCGGTTACTAGTCCAACGCTCTAACCACTAGGCTACCTGTCGGTTACTAGTCCAACGCTCTAACCACTAGGCTATATGTCGGTTACTAGTCCAACGCTCTAACCACTAGGCTACCTGTTCTAACACATATGGATAGAAGAATATTCCTCTAAATGAAAGACACTTGCTTCTAAAATGAGATAATTGCCTTCATTCTCATTTTTTCATTCCTCTAATAAATATAATTATCATAGTGGTCGTGATCATAAAGGCTAAAAATCATCTACAATTCTAATGACCAAAAACAAACGTTGTCTGTCCATACATTAGTCTACAGCCCACAGAGTGTTTCCAATGAAGGGAATCAGAGTGTAATCCCGGGTCATACCGATCTCCTCTACACACCACCCGTGTGTCTCAGATCACATAACCGGATCAAACATCACCTCTCTCACACAATAAGATTAGAACCAGGGAGCAGGGACTAGTCCAGGCAGGTCTTGTTCTGACCTGTTACTCACAGTTCTATTCTGTTCTGTTACTCCCTGTTCTGTTCTGTTATTCCCTGTTCTGTTCTGTTCTGTTATTCCCTGTTCTGTTCTATTCTATTATGTTCTATTCTGTTTTGTTATTCCCTGTTCTGTTCTGTTCTGTTCTGTTACTCCCTGTTCTGTTGTGTTATTCCCTGTTCTGTTCTGTTCTGTTACTCCCTGTTCTGTTCTGTTATTCCCTGTTCTGTTCTGTTACTCCCTGTTCTGTTCTGTTCTCTGTTATTCCCTGTTCTGTTCTCTGTTACTCCCTGTTCTGTTCTGTTATTCCCTGTTCTGTTCTGTTATTCCCTGTTCTCTTCTGTTACTCCATGTTTTGTTCTGTTCTGTTATTCCCTACTCTGTTCTGTTCTGCATTTTGTAAACCTTGAATTAAAGGAACAGCATTCCAAAAGCAGTTATGAATAACTATGCATAAGTCATGAAAATAGATACACAGCGAGGCAGGGCTTAACATGAACATGCACCCAAGTAGGGTACAGCCGTAGGGTACAGCTGAAGGGTACAGCCGTAGGGTACAGCAGTAGGGTACAGCAGTAGGGTACTGTAGTAGGGTACAGCAGTAGGGTACAGCAGTAGGGTACTGTAGTAGGGTACAGCAGTAGGGTACAGCCGTAGGGTACTGTAGTAGGGTACAGCAGTAGGGTACAGCCGTAGGGTACAGCCGTAGGGTACTGTAGTAGGGTACAACCGTAGGGTACAGACGAAGGGTACAGCCGTAGGGTACTATAGGAGGGTCATATAGGAGAGTACTGCAATATTGCACAGCAGTAAGGTACTGTAGTAGGGTATAGAGTAGGGTACAGCCGTAGGGTACTGCAAACGGAATCTGTTTCTACTGTACAAATGTAGCTAGGTCCCTCCCTGTCTTGTTGCAATTGCTTCCGTTGAATAAACCTTTGCAACGTTTCACCCGAAGGCAATGAGGAAAAACATAGAGACTGAAACTGGGGCCAGATAATGAGTTATTTAAAATCCCACGTTTCAATCCCATAGACATGTCTGTAGTGGACTCTATGCATAATATTTTACTGGGAAAAGCAAAATGAGTTTTTTTTTTACCGTGTGGAAGAACATTGGTGTGCTGGATGACGGAACACTAAGAAATATTCATTTTAGTCTGTAAGGACCTGCTAAAATCTCATCAGGATTTTCTCATTTCAATGCACAAGAACGAAACAACCAGACCTGGGTTTACTCCTTATTCGCTCTTCAGGGACTTTTTGAGGAGCCCGAGACGGATTCATACTGCAGGAGCCTTGTGGAGGAGCCCGAGACGGATTCATACTGCAGGAGCCTTGTGGAGGAGCCCGAGGCGGATTCATACTGCAGGAGCCTTGTGGAGGAGCCTTGTGGAGGAGCCCGAGGCGGATTCATTATGCAGGAGCCTTGTGGAGGAGCCCGAGACGGATTCATACTGCAGGAGCCTTGTGGAGGAGCCTTGTGGAGGAGCCCAAGGCGGATTCATACTGCAGGAGCCTTGAGGAGGAACCTTGTGGAGGAGCCCGATGCGGATTCATACTGCAGGAGCCTTGAGGAGGAGCCTTGTGGAGGAGCCCAATGCGGATTCATACTGCAGGAACCTTGAGGAGGAGCCTGAGGCGGATTCATACTGCAGGAGCCTTGTGGAGGAGCCTTGTGGAGGAGCCCGAGGCGGATTCATACTGCAGGAGCCTTGTGGAGGAGCCTGAGACGGATTCATACTGCAGGAGCCTTGTGGAGGAGCCTTGTGGAGGAGCCTTGTGGAGGAGCCCGAGGCGGATTCATACTGCAGGAGCCTTGAGGAGGAGCCTTGTGGAGGAGCCCGATGCGGATTCATACTGCAGGAGCCTTGAGGAGGAGCCCGAGGCTGATTCATACTGCAGGAGCCTTGTGGAGGAGCCCGAGACGGATTCATACTGCAGGAGCCTTGTGGAGGAGCCTTGTGGAGGAGCCCGAGGCAGATTCATACTGCAGGAGCCTTGTGGAGGAGCCTTGTGGAGGAGCCCGATGCGGATTCATACTGCAGGAGCCTTGTGGAGGAGCCTTGAGGAGGAGCCTTGTGGAGGAGCCCGAGACGGATTCATACTGCATGAGCCTTGTGGAGGAGCCCGGGGCAGATTCATACTGCAGGAGCCTTGAGGAGGAGCCTTGTGGAGGAGCCCGATGCGGATTCATACTGCAGAAGCCTTGAGGAGGAGCCTTGTGGAGGAGCCCGATGCGGATTCATACTGCAGGAGCCTTGAGGAGGAGCCCGAGGCGGATTCATACTGCAGGAGCCTTGTGGAGGAGCCTTGTGGAGGAACCCGAGGCGGATTCATACTGCAGGAGCCTTGTGGAGGAGCCCGAGATGGATTCATACTGCAGGAGCCTCGTGGAGGAGCCCGATATGGATTCATACTGCAGGAGCATTGAGGAGGAGCCTTGTGGAGGAGCCCGAGACGGATTCATACTGCAGGAGCTTTGTGGAGGAGCCTTGTGGAGGAGCCCGAGGCAGATTCATACTGCAGGAGCCTTTAGGAGGAGCCTTTGTGGAGGAGCCCGAGGCGGATTCATACTGCAGGAGCCTTGTGGAGGAGCCTTGTGGAGGAGCCCGATGCGGATTCATACTGCAGGAGCCTTGAGGAGGAGCCTTGTGGAGGAGCCCGATGCGGATTCATACTGCAGGAGCCTTGAGGAGGAGCCCAAGGCGGATTCATACTGCAGGAGCCTTGTGGATGAGCCCGAGATGGATTCATACTGCAGGAGCCTCGTGGAGGAGCCGGAGACAGACTCATACTGCAGGAGCCTTGTGGAGGATTCTTGTGGAGGAGCCATGTGGAGGAGCCCGAGTTGGATTCATACTGCAGGAGCCTTGTGGAGGAGCCTTGTGCAGGAGCCTTGTGGAGGAGCCTTGTGGAGGAGCCCGAGGCGGATTCATACTGCAGGAGCCTTGAGGAGGAGCCTTGTGGAGGAGCCCGAGACGGATTCATACTGCAGGAGCCTTGTGGAGGAGCCTGAGACGGATTCATACTGCAGGAGTCTTGTGGAGGAACCCGAGGCGGATTCATACTGCAGGAGTCTTGTGGAGGAGCCCGAGACGGATTCATACTGCAGGAGCCTTGTGGAGGAGCCCGAGGCGGATTCATACTGCAGAAGCCTCTTGGAGGAGCCTGAGGCGGATTCATACTGCAGGAGCCTTGTGGAGGAGTCTTGTGGAGGAGTCTTGTGGAGGAGCCTTCTGGAGGAGCCCGAGGCGGATTCCTACTGCAGATGCTCATTACGATTGCTGGACACATTTTTTGTCAAAGCCTGTAACATCTTATGTACAAGATGTATCACAATTGAGTTGTTCAATTGAATTGAACTTTTGACAATAGGTCCGTAAGAGCTTTTGTTTGTACAGGAAACAGTATTACACACCAAATATGCACCTCCATAGCCACTTGAAGAAATGTGTTTTTCGACCACGGTTGATGATGCTTTCCATTTGAGCGAGCAAATGTTTTTTATATATTTTTTTAAAATAGGTAAACAGAAAACCAAACCAATCACAGCGTCTCTGTTCACTTAATGAGTGAACAAAAAGGTTTTAACTTCCCAAGAGGTTTTAAGAGCATTGGACTGGCCAACTGACCATGATGATACGAGAGACTTGAGAGAAGACTGATGTTACCAAGGACGTGCATGTCGTTGATCAGAATGACAGTAAGAATCCTAAGAGCATTGGACTGGCCAACTGACCATGATGATACGAGAGACTTGAGAGAAGACTGATGTTACCAAGGACGTGCATGTCGTTGATCAGAATGACAGTAAGAATCCTAAGAGCATTGGACTGGCCAACTGACCATGATGATACGAGAGACTTGAGAGAAGACTGATGTTACCAAGGACGTGCATGTCGTTGATCAGAATGACAGTAAGAATCCTAAGAGCATTGGACTGGCCAACTGACCATGATGATACGAGAGACTTGAGAGAAGACTGATGTTACCAAGGACGTGCATGTCGTTGATCAGAATGACAGTAAGAATCCTAAGAGCATTGGACTGGCCAACTGACCATGATGATACGAGAGACTTGAGAGAAGACTGATGTTACCAAGGACGTGCATGTCGTTGATCAGAATGACAGTAAGAATCCTAAGAGCATTGGACTGGCCAACTGACCATGATGATACGAGAGACTTGAGAGAAGACTGATGTTACCAAGGACGTGCATGTCGTTGATCAGAATGACAGTAAGAATCCTAAGAGCATTGGACTGGCCAACTGACCATGATGATACGAGAGACTTGAGAGAAGACTGATGTTACCAAGGACGTGCATGTCGTTGATCAGAATGACAGTAAGAATCCTAAGAGCATTGGACTGGCCAACTGACCATGATGATACGAGAGACTTGAGAGAAGACTGATGTTACCAAGGACGTGCATGTCGTTGATCAGAATGACAGTAAGAATCCGAGCCGTGTTGATTGTGTGGTGAGTTCAGGTAGTATGTGTATATTATTATATTATATATGCCCCTTAAATGAACTGTTTCTTATAGCAAGCGAAGACAGGAAGGATTTGTATAATGTCTTCACATTAAAGTATCCAAACAAGGAGATCATCGACTATCCATCTGTCAAAAGAACACGATACAAGGTAGACATGCTGGGGTAAATGTTATATTAGAACAATCAGAGTAGAAGTCTGTGTACTGACAAAGTGGTTGGCCACTGACAGACTGACAGGCCTACCATGCATTCAACCAGAGGCAGAGCTTCACATAGTAACGGGGCGTGATGTGTGATGTGATGTGCTTTTCGATCCAGCACGTGAATACAAAAAAACACATTTCTCATTTCATGGTTTGTGTAAATTGGCGCCAAAGCGACATCACTTCAAGCCCCCTGTTGAGGTTTGGGGCAAAGCATTGGAATCTGTATCAGAGGCACTGTTGAGGTTTGGGGCAAAGCATTGGAATCTGTATCAGAGGCACAGGTCCTTCCAGTTCAGAGGATTATGAACCGCGGTATAAAGTGCAGTTTGCTCAAAGCAGGTAGGTTTACCGGCAGCTCAAAGCAGGTAGGTTTACCTGCAGCTCAAAGCAGGTAGGTTTACCTCCAGCTCAAAGCAGGTAGGTTTACCTCCAGCTCAAAGCAGGTAGGTTTACCTCCAGCTCAAAGCAGGTAGGTTTACCTCCAGCTCAAAGCAGGTAGGTTTACCTGCAGCTCAAATCAGGTAGGTTTACCTGCAGCTCAAAGCAGGTAGGTTTACCTCCAGCTCAAAGCAGGTAGGTTTACCGGCAGCTCAAAGCAGGTAGGTTTACCTGCAGCTCAAATCAGGTAGGTTTACCTGCAGCTCAAAGCAGGTAGGTTTACCTCCAGCTCAAAGCAGGTAGGTTTACCTCCAGCTCAAAGCAGGTAGGTTTACCTCCAGCTCAAAGCAGGTAGGTTTACCTCCAGCTCAAAGCAGGTAGGTTTACCAGCAGCTGAAAAGTTGGAGCCAGTTTTCTTACCTTATTAACTGCATTTCAAGGTGGCGTGTAGTTTCAGCATAAACAATGCGTGCCCTTTGAACTTATGGCAACTTGGAGTAAATCATTAGGCTTCAACAACGCAGACACACACCCTGAGCTTTATGACCACACTGATAGCAGAGCAGAAAATTACATATCATTTAACATTTAATTTCATTTAAAATTGTATCATTTAACAGTTCCATTTCATTCATGTCACACTGTTCATAGAAATAATGTAATATAATTGACCGGTTTCTCGCAATTATTTGTCCTCGGGAAAAGGGAGTGAGTTTGGGCGGGAAATCGCGTTAAATCTCGGTAACCCGGTTCCTGCCATTAAACCCTAATGTGTGTGTGTGTGTGTGCGCACGTGCATGCGTAACTCACCAGCTTGCCTTGACACCAGCCACAGATGCCACACAGAGCCACCAGCCAGACAGTACACACTGTGACTGCTAGAGACAGCAGGAGCACACTGAGGGACAGGGAGCCTGCTGGAGGGTCAGAGAGACAAGGAGAGAGAGAGAGAGAGAGAGAGAGAGAGAGAGAGAGAGAGAGAGAGAGAGAGAGAGAGACAGACATAGAGAGACAGACATAGAGAGACAGAGAGAGAGACAGAGACAGAGAGAGAGAGAGAGAGAGAGAGAGAGAGAGAGAGAGAGAGAGAGAGAGAGAGAGAGAGAGAGAGAGACTTCAATATTTGACGCTCTTATCCAGAGCAACTTACAGTTAGTGTATTCATCTATAATATAGCTGGGGGGGTATTTAAGATAGGGTTTCAGATGTTTACGGTCCTAGCTGCTGTCTGAGCTTCAGGAGGAAACTGGTTCCACCATTGGGCTGCGGGACAGAGAAGAGCTTGGACTATGCTGAGCGGGGGCCTCCCTCCTGTAAGGGTGGGAGGGCCATGAGATCAGAGGTGGCAGAACGGTTGTTCCGGTTGAGGTTTAGGGTTTGAGCAGATCCTGAAGGTAGGGAGGGGCAGTTCCTCTTGCTGTTCCATAGGGAAGCACCATGGTCTAGTAGTGGATGGGTTGGGGTGTAGGGTTTGACCAGATCCTGAAGGTAGGGAGGAGCAGGAACTCTTGCTGTTCCATAGGGAAGCACCATGGTCTAGTAGTGGATGCGAGCTTCGACTGGAAGCCAGTGGAGTGTGCAGAGGAGCGGGGTGACATGGGAGAATTTGGGAAGGTTGAAGACCAGGCGGTCTGCAGCATTCTGGGTAAATTGCAGGGGTTTATTGGCACAAGCGGGGAGCCCATCCAACAGATAGTTGCAGTAGTCCAGATGGGAGATGATAAGTGCCTGGATTAGGACATGATCCACTTCCTGTGTGAGGGAGGGTCGTACTCTACGGATGTTCTTCTTCCTGTGTGAGGGAGGGTCGTACTTTACGGATGTTCCACTTCCTGTGTGAGGCAGGGTCGTACTCTACAGATGGTCCTCTTCCTGTGTGAGGTAGGGTCGTACTCTACAGATGTTCCTCTTCCTGTGTGAGGTAGGGTCGTACTCTACAGATGGTCCTCTTCCTGTGTGAGGTAGGGTCGTACTCTACGGATGGTCCTCTTCCTGTGTGAGGTAGGGTCGTACTCTACAGATGGTCCTCTTCCTGTGTGAGGTACGGTCGTACTCTACAGATGTTCCTCTTCCTGTGTGAGGGAGGGTCGTACTCTACGGATGATCCTCTTCCTGTGTGAGGTAGGGTCGTACTCTACAGATGGTCCTCTTTCTGTGTGAGGTAGGGTCGTACTCTACAGATGGTCCTCTTCCTGTGTGAGGTAGGGTCGTACTCTATGGATGTTCCTCTTTCTGTGTGAGGTAGGGTCGTACTCTACGGATGTTGTAGAGCATGAACCTGCAGGAGTGGGTCACCGCTTTGATGTTTGTGGAGAACGACAGGGTGTTGCCATGGTCACGCTAAGGTTTTTTGCACTCTGGGAAGGGGGACACCCTGGTATTGTCGACTATAATAGAGGTCTTGGAGCTAGCAGACCCCACGGAGGGAAGAGCAGCTCCGGCTTGTCGAGGTTGAGATTGAGGTGGTGGGCCGACATCCAAACTGAGATATCTGCCAGGCACGCAGAGATGAATGTCGCCACCTGGGTGTCAGAAGGGGGGAAGGAGAAAAGTAGTTGAGTGTCATCCGCATAGCAATGATAGGAGAGACCATGTAGAGGATATGACCAGTGACTTGGTCTATAGAGAGTAGAGGAGAGGTCCATCCTCATAGCAGTGATAGGAGAGACCATGAGAGGATATGACAGAGCTGAGTGACTTGGTGTAGAGAGAGAAGAGGAGAGGTCCATCTTCATAGCAATGATAGGAGAGACCATGTTAGGATACGACGGAGCTGAGTGACTTGGTGTATAGACAGAAGAGGAGAGGACCATTCTCATAGCAGTGATAGGAGAGACCATGTGAGGATATGACAGAGCTAAGTGACTTGGTGTAGAGAGAGAAGAGGAGAGGACCATTCTCATAGCAGTGATAGGAGAGACCATGAGAGGATATGACAGAGCTAAGGTTTGAGTAGAGACCAAGTGTACCTCGATTACCAAGAGGGCTAAGGTTTGAGTAGAGACCAAGCGCACCTCGGTTACCGAGAGGGCTAAGGTTTGAGTAGAGACAAATTGTACCTCGATTACCAAGAGGGCTAAGGTTTGAATAGAGACCAAGTGTACCTCGATTACCGAGAGGGCTAAGGTTTGAGTAGAGACAAAGTGTACCTCGATTACCAAGAGGGCTAAGGTTTGAATAGAGACCAAGTGTACCTCGATTACCGAGAGGGCTAAGGTTTGAATAGAGACCAAGCGCACCTCGTTTACCGAGAGGGCTAAGGTTTGAATAGAGACCAAGCGCACCTCGTTTACCGAGAGGGCTAAGGTTTGAATAGAGACCAAGCGCACCTCGTTTACCGAGAGGGCTAAGGTTTGAATAGAGACCAAGCGCACCTCGTTTACCGAGAGGGCTAAGGTTTGAATAGAGACCAAGCGCACCTCGTTTACCGAGAGGGCTAAGGTTTGAATAGAGACCATGCATTCCTCGGTTGTTCAATTCCTGACCAAACCACATGGAACATTGGCTACACTGGTGGAAATGGTTCAACTCTGAGACTATCGATACCGACAGAATAAGAGAAAATCTTCGATACTAATTACTAGTCTGCAGCTAGAATATATGTCAACTGACTGTGAAGACCGACAACCGCCGAAACATCTATTCTATAAGAACATTTCTGAATGAAACTCTGAGGTATCCATTCTAACCCCGAAAGCCTCCAGGGACGCAAAGAGAAGTTCAGATGAACTTTCCAACAGAAAGACGAACGATTCCAGCAGAGACCCCGACGACACACTGAGCGTAAATATATATATTGATTGCAATGATTCCCGAATGAGTGAGTGTTCAGGTGCAAATTAACATTTCAATTATTATAATTATCAACGGTGTAGTGCCTTGTCTTTCACGCCCTTCTCAGTCCCTTTGTCTACCAAGCCGTCATACCGGTTTAGCCCACTAGGGCACATCCCTAATCATTTCCCTGTGACCATATCTACTGTTTGTTTGTTTATGCATTTTTGTGATTATTTAGTTAGTTAGTAAATAAATGACTAAGACACTTGGTGTATGGATGATTCATAATGAAGACTGGGTTCGTGCAGATAACCAACAATTTACAACGTTTGGACTGAGACTAACGTGAGGTAAAGAATAATGAATTAATTAGAAGACTAATTGATCAGATATTAAAATATCTGAAGAGTTATATTAGGAAAATACATTTTTTGTAATCTGAACATTTTCCTAGGTGCCTCGACTTCCTAGTTAATTACATTTACATGATTAAATCAGTTTAATCACGTAATAATAATTACAGAGAATTGATTTGATAAAATAATAGTCTTCACTTTAATGATGCCAAAGACACAACACAGGAGAACACGGTTCCTAACCAAGGTCCACTATGACAGCAGAACACGGTTCCTAACCAAGGTCCACTATGACAGCAGAACACGGTTCCTAACCAAGGTCCACTATGACAGCAGAACACGGTTCCTAACCAAGGTCCAGTATGACAGCAGAACACGGTTCCTAACCAAGGTCCAGTATGAGCGCTCAGGTCACGATGTTGGGCAATGATGATGATGATGATGACGACAAGTCTCTGATGACATGTCCTGTGTTCATGGAGCTGATAGGCTATGACATAAAGGATGGATGGAATGTCCTCGGATCAATCTGACCGTTACGAGTTAGAACAGTAGAACACATAAAGGATGGATGGAATGTCCTCAGATCAATCTGACCGTTACGAGTTAGAACAGTAGAACACATAAAGGATGGATGGAATGTCCTCAGATCAATCTGACCGTTACGAGTTAGAACAGTAGAACACATAAAGGATGGATGGAATGTCCTCAGATCAATCTGACCGTTACGAGTTAGAACAGTAGAACACATAAAGGATGGATGGAATGTCCTCAGATCAATCTGACCGTTACGAGTTAGAACAGTAGAACACATAAAGGATGGATGGAATGTCCTCAGATCAATCTGACTGTTACGAGTTAGAACAGTAGAACACATAAAGGATGGATGGAATGTCCTCAGATCAATCTGACCGTTACGAGTTAGAACAGTAGAACACATAAAGGAGCTGCAGTTTTTCTCTTGTTATGTCAGCCACTGACAGTCAGTCATTTTTTAGATTGGTAACTTAGTTTAGCGGCCAGCTATCTAAACTTATTTATCATGGTCGAATTACCGGCTGGGGATCCCCCAGTCAGTCTCACTCATATGTCATATTAAAAACTGAAAAATGTCTCTCCACCCTTTGGGAAAATGTGTAACATTTCCAGAAATTAGCTGTAAAGCAGCCCATTTTCCTCTCTGTCCCATGGCAAAATGAGTAGAGTTGCATAACATTTGTTATAAATTGCACAATCTTGTCTCCACCCCATGGCAAAATGTGTAAAATTGAAACAAACGTGCTTTAAAACTGGGGGGAGAAGAGGAAGGGTGGAAGGGAGGATGAGGAGGGGAAGAGGGGATGAGGAGAGGGAGACATGGTTTATGATCTGTGTCCTGGGCACTGGGAGGATAACAAGCTTCAAAACAAGAAAGCATCATCCATCCCTCCATCTGTCCATCCATCCACTGAGGCTATATTATAGCACGGAGGAATGGATGATGCTCACGTCCACCCCCACACACCCCCACACACTCACACACACACACCCCCACACACACACTCACTCACACACACTCACACACACTCACTCACACACACCCCCACACACTCACACACCCCCACTCTATCAATTTCAATTGGTCTTTATTGGCATGGGAAACATATGTTAACATTGCAAAAGCAAGTGAAGTAGATAATAAACAATAAAAATGAATTACACTCAGAAAAGTCCCAAAATAATAAAGACATTTCAAATGACATATTATGTGTAAATTCTCTCTCTCTCTCTCTCTCTCTCTCTCTCTCTCTCTCTCTCTCTCTCTCTCTCTCTCTCTCTCTCTCTCTCTCTCTCTCTCTCTCTCTCTCTCTCTCTCTCTCTCTCTCTCTCTCTCTCTCTCTCTCTCTCTCTGAGGAACACCTGGGAGTCATAGTAGCCAGGGGAAATAGAGGATTGGTGTGGTGGAGTACAAAGAATGTGCTAGATTAGGATCAAGGGATACTTAGTTAATTATGTGAAAACAACAACAGATAAAACATAGAGTTATCAACATCATAGAAATAGAATGCCTAGAATGTATCACTGTTGGTAACAAGTAAAGGTAGCCTAAACCAAACTACATCAGCCTAGTCTCAAATGGAGAAAAAAAATCACTTATTTTCTTCTCTTTCAATTTGACAACACGACTCAACAAGCTGTTGGCCCTATTGATCAAACATACCTCAGAACCAAGGGATAAAAACTGTGTTGTAGATATTGGGGCAGACAAACAGTGGACTTGGGGTCAGGGGGGGGTCTTCCCCCGGAATTGTTTTTGACATTTACAAAAATATTTACTCAACAACAAAAATTCAGCTCAAATTTGTTGGTACCCCTCCACAATTTTCTCTGAAATAACTGACCAAAGTAATTGGCATCCACCATTGTTTATTCCATATTTAATAGAAATCAGACTTTGCTTTATATTTTTTATTCAACATAATACTGTAAATAATACAACAAAATGAAAATGACATGGACAAAAATGATGGGAACCTTATCATAATATTTTGTTGCTCAACCTTCAGAGGCAATCACAGCAATCAAACATTTTCTGTCGTGAGCCTTCTGCACCTGTTAGCAGGTAGTTCGGCCCACTCTTCCTGAGCAAACTGCTCCAGCTGTCTCAGGTTTGATGGGTGCCTTCTCCAGACTGCAAGTTTCAGCTCTTTCCATAGATGTTCGATAGGATTCAGATCAGGACTCATAGAAGGCCACTTCAGAATAGTCCAATGTTTTGTTCTTATCCATTCTTGGGTGCTTTTAGCTGTGTGCTTTGGGTCATTATCCTGTTGGAGGACCCATGACCTGCGACTGAGACAGAGCTTTCTGACACTGGGCCGTGCGTTTCACTGGGCCGTACGTTTCGCTGGGCCGTACGTTTCGCTGGGCCGTACGTTTGCCTTTGTAGCCTTGAGATTTCATTTACAGATTTAAGGCACCCTGGTCCAGGCGCAGCATAGCAGCCCCAGAACAGAACCGAGCCTCCTCCATGTCTCACTGTTATTTCCTTTGAAAGCTTCATTTTTTTTTCATCTGTGAACATGGAGCTGATGTGACTTGTTAAAAAGCTCAAGTTTTGGCTAATCTGTCCAAAGGACATTCTTCCAGAAGGATTGTGGCTTGTCAATGCATTTTAGCAAATTCCAGTCTGGCTTTTTTAAAAATGTTTTTCTTTCACAAGTCCTTTTCCATGGAGCCCACTTTCGCTCAAGAAGCGACGAATAATGCGATCAGAAACTGCCGTACCTTCACCTTGGATCTCTTTGGCAGTTATCCTTGGTTCTTTTTCTACCATTCGCACTCTCCTTCTGTTCAATCTGGGGTCGATTTTCCACTTGCTTCCACGCCCAGGGAGGTTGGCTACAGTTTCACGGACCTTAAACTTCTTAAATAATATTTTCAACTGTTGTCACAGGAACATCAAGCTGCTTGGAGACGGTCTCGTAGCCTTTACCTTTTACCATGCTTGTCTTTTATTGTCTTTCTGATCTCAGACAAATCTCCCCTTGGCTTTCTCTGGTCCATGTTCAGTGTGGTGACCACCATGATACCAAACAGCACAGTGACTACTTTACTCTGGTCCAGGGTCAGTGTGGTGACCACAATGATACCAAACAGCACAGTGACTACTTTACTCTGGCCCATGGTCAGTGTGGTGACCACAATGATACCAAATAGCACAGTGACTACTTTACTCTGGTCCATGGTCAGTGTGGTGACCACAATGATACCAAACAGCACAGTGACTACTTTACTCTGGTCCATGGTCAGTGTGGTAACCACAATGATACCAAACAGCACAGTGACTACTTTTCTCTGGTCCATGGTCAGTGTGGTGACCACAATGATACCAAACAGCACAGTGACTACTTTACTCTGGTCCATGGTCAGTGTGGTGACCACAATGATACCAAACAGCACAGTGACTACTTTACTCTGGTCCATGGTCAGTGTGGTGACAACAATGATACCAAACAGCACAGTGACTACTTTACTCTGGTCCATGGTCAGTGTGGTGACCACAATGATACCAAACAGCACAGTGACTACTTTAGTCTGGTCCATGGTCAGTGTGGTGACCACAATGATACCAAACAGCACAGTGACTACTTTACTCTGGTCCATGGTCAGTGTGGTGACCACAATGATACCAAACAGCACAGTGACTACTTTACTCTGGTCCATGGTCAGTGTGGTGACCACAATGATACCAAACAGCACAGTGACTACTTTACTCTGGTCCATGGTCAGTGTGGTGATGATACCAAACAGCTCAGTGACTACTTTACTCTGGTCCATGGTCAGTGTGGTGACCACAATGATACCAAACAGCACAGTGACTACTTTACTCTGGTCCATGGTCAGTGTGGTGACCACAATGATACCAAACAGCACAGTGACTACTTTACTCTGGTCCATGGTCAGTGTGGTGACCACAATGATACCAAACAGCTCAGTGACTACTTTACTCTGGTCCATGGTCAGTGTGGTGACCACAATGATACCAAACAGCACAGTGACTACTTTACTCTGGTCCATGGTCAGTGTGGTGACCACAATGATACCAAACAGCACAGTGACTACTTTACTCTGGTCCATGGTCAGTGTGGTGACCACAATGATACCAAACAGCACAGTGACTACTTTACTCTGGTCCATGGTCAGTGTGGTGACCACAATGATACCAAACAGCACAGTGACTACTTTACTCTGGTCCATGGTCAGTGTGGTGATGATACCAAACAGCACAGTGACTACTTTACTCTGGTCCATGGTCAGTGTGGTGACCACAATGATACCAAACAGCACAGTGACTACTAACAGCACAGTGACTATATCACTCTAATCAAATTATTTATAACATTTTCTAAGGGGTACCAACATGTGTTCAGGCCATTTTTAGAATATCTGTAGAGAATAAAAAATAATTAAAACAATAATTAATCTCTTTTCAAAGCTTCTTTGCTTTATTTCTACGACACAACCAAAGGCATGAAACTATACACGATAAAACAGCTGTTAATGTCACCTTTCAGGAGGAAGGACGCATTATTTCCATGAGCTGTATGGGTTTGAGCATGTCTGTATAGAGGGGTATATAGAGGGGTAAACACAGGGGTATATAGAGGGGTAAACACAGGGGTAAACACAGTGGTATATAGAGGGGTATATAGAGGGGTAAATAGAGGGTATATAGAGGGGTAAACACAGGGGTATATAGAGGGGTAAACACAGGGGTAAACACAGGGGTATATAGAGGGGTATATAGAGGGGTATATAGAGGGTATATAGAGGGGTAAACAGAGGGGTATATGGAGGGGTAAACAGGGGTATATAGAGGGGTAAACAGGGGTATATAGAGGGGTATACAGAGGGGTATATGGTGGGGTAAACACAGGGGTATCTAGAGGGGTATACGGAGGGGTATACAGAGAGGTAGATAGAGGGGCATACAGAGGGATATATAGAGGGGTATATAGAGGGGTATGCAGAGGTGTATAGAGAGTCTATAGAGGGGTCTATAGAGGGGTATATAGAGGGGTCTATAGAGGGGTATATAGAGGGGTATATAGAGGGTATATAGAGGGGTTTATAGAGGGGTATATAGAGGGGTATATAGAGGGGTATAGAGAGGTATATAGAGGGGTATATAGGGGGTATACGGAGGGGTATATAGTGGGTATATAGGGGGTATACGGAGGGGTATATAGAGGGGTATATAGGGGGTATATAGGGGGTATACGGAGGGGTATATAGAGGGGTATATAGGGGGTAGACGGAGGGGTATATAGAGGGGTATATAGGGGGTATATAGGGGGTATACGGAGGGGTATATAGAGGGGTATATAGGGGGTATATAGGGGGTATATAGGGGGTATACAGAGGTATATAGGGAGGGGTATAGAGGGGTACACGGAGGGGTATATAGGGGGTATACGGAGGGGTATATAGAGGGGTATATAGGGGGTATACGGAGGGGTATATAGAGGGGTATATAGGGGGTATATAGGGGGTATACAGAGGGGTATATAGAGGGGTATATAGGGGGTATATAGGGGGTATATAGGGGGTATACAGAGGTATATAGGGAGGGGTATAGAGGGGCACACGGAGGGGTATATAGGGGGTATACGGAGGGGTATATGGAGGGGTATATAGAGGGGTATACGGAGGGGTATATAGAGGGGTATATAGGGGGGTATATAGGGGGTATATGGAGGGGTATATAGAGGGGTAAACACAGGGGTATATAGAGGGTATAAGGAGGGGTATATAGAGGGGTATATAGGGGGTGTACGGAGGGGTATATAGAGGGGTATACGGAGGGGTATATGCAGGGGTATACGGATGGGTATATAGGGGGTATACGTAGGGGAATATAGAGGGGTATATAGAGGGGTATATAGAGGGGTATATAGGGGGTATACGGAGGGGTATATAGAGAGGTATACGGAGGGGTATATGCAGGGGTATACGGATGGGTATATAGGGGGTATATAGGGGGTATACGGAGGGGTATATAGAGGGGTATATAGAGGGGTATATAGGGGGGTATACAGAGGGGTATATAGAGGGGTATATGCAGGGGAATACGGAGGGGTATATAGGGGGTATACGGAGGGGTATATGGAGGGGTATATAGAGGGGTATATGGAGGGGTATATGGCGGGGTAAACACAGGGGTATATAGAGGGGTATATAGAGGGTATAAGGAGGGGTATACGGAGGGGTATATAGGGGGTACATAGGGGCTTATATAGAGGGGTATATAGAGGGTATAAGGAGGGGTATACGGAGGGGTATATAGAGGTGTATACGAAGGGGTATAAGGAGGGGTATACGGAGCGGTATATAGGGGGTATTTAGGGGGTACATAGAGGGTATAAGGAGGTAAATACGGAGGGGTATACAGAGGGGTATATAAGGGGTATACGGAGGGGTATATAGAGGGGTATATAGGGGGTATACGGAGGGGTATATAGTGGGTATACGCAGGGGTATATAGAGGGATATACGGAGGGGTATATAGAGGGGTATATAGGGGGTATACACAGGGGTATACAGAGGGGTATATAGAGGGATATAGAGGGGTATAGAGGGGTATACAGAGGGGTATATGGAGGGGTAAACACAGGGGTATATAGAGGGGTGTATAGAGGGGTAAACACAGGGGTATATAGAGGGTATAAGGAGGGGTATATAGAGGGATATATAGGGGGTATACCGAGGGGTATATAGAGGGGTATACGGAGGGGTATATGCAGGGGTATACGGATGGGTATATAGGGGGTATATATGGGGTATACGGAGGGGTATATAGAGGTGTATATAGAGGGGTATATAGAGGGGTATATAGAGAGGTATATAGGGGGTATACGGGGGGTATACAGAGGGGTATATAGAGGGGTATACGCAGGGGTATACGGAGGGGTATACGCAGGGGTATATAGAGGGGTATACAGAGGGGTATATAGAGGGGTATATAGAGGGGTATACAAAGGGGTATACAGAGGGGTATACAGAGGGGTATATAGAGGGGTATACGCAGGGGTATACGGAGCGTTATATTGGGGTATACGGAGGGGTATATGGAGGGGTATATAGAGGGGTATATGGAGGGGTATACAGAGGGGTATATAGAGGGGTATATAGAGGGTATAAGGAGGGGGATACGGAGGGGTATATAGGGGGTACATAGGGGCGTATATAGAGGGGTATATAGAGGGTATAAGGAGGGGAATACGGAGGGGTATATAGAGGGGTATACGGAGGGGTATAAGGAGGGGTATACGGAGGGGTTTATAGAGGGGTATATAGGGGGTATATAGGTAGTATACTGAGGGGTATACGCAGGGGTATAAGGAGGGGTATACAGAGGGGTATAAGGAGGGGTATACAGAGGGTATATAGGAGGTATATAGAGGGTATAAGGAGGTAAATACGGAGGTGTATACAGAGGGGTATACAAGGGGTATACGGAGGGGTATATAGAGGGGTATATAGGGGGTATACGGCGGGGTATATAGTGGGTATACGCAGGGGTATATAGAGGGGTATACGGAGGGGTATATAGAGGGGTATATAGGGGGTATACACAGGGGTATACGGAGGGGTATACGAAGGGGTATATAGAGGGGTATATGGAGGGGTATAGAGGTATGTAGAGGGGTATATAGAGGGGTATACAGAGGGGTATACAGAGGGGTATATGGAGGGGTAAACACAGGGGTATATAGAGGGGTGTATAGAGGGTATATAGAGGGGTATATAGAGGGGTTTATAGAGGGGTTTATAGAGGGGTATATAGAGTGGTATATAGAGGGGTACATAGGGGGGTATATAGGGGGTATACGGATGTATATACGGAGGGGTATAGAGGGGTATACGGAGGGGTATATAGGGGGTATACGGAGGGGTATACGCAGGGGTATATAGAGGGGTATACAGAGAGGTATATAGAGGGGTATATAGAGGGGTATACAAAGGGGTATACAGAGGGGTATATAGAGGGGTATACGCAGGGGTATACGGAGGGTTATATTGGGGGTATACGGAGGGGTATATGAAGGGGTACATAGAGGGGTATATGGAGGGGTATACAGAGGGGTATATAGAGGGGTATATAGAGGGTATAAGGAGGGGGATACGGAGGGGTATATAGGGGGTACATAGGGGCGTATATAGAGGGGTATATAGAGGGTATAAGGAGGGGAATACGGAGGGGTATAAGGAGGGGTATACGGAGGGGTTTATAGAGGGGTATATAGGGGGTATATAGGTAGTATACTGAGGGGTATACGCAGGGGTATAAGGAGGGGTATACAGAGGGGTATAAGGAGGGGTATACAGAGGGTATATAGGGGGTATATAGAGGGTATAAGGAGGTAAATACGGAGGTGTATACAGAGGGGTATACAAGGGGTATACGGAGGGGTATATAGAGGGGTATATAGGGGGTATACGGCGGGGTATATAGTGGGTATACGCAGGGGTATATAGAGGGGTATACGGAGGGGTATATAGGGGGTATACACAGGGGTATACGGAGGGGTATACGAAGGGGTATATAGAAGGGTATATGGAGGGGTATAGAGGTATGTAGAGGGGTATATAGAGGGGTATACAGAGGGGTATACAGAGGGGTATATGGAGGGGTAAACACAGGGGTATATAGAGGGGTGTATAGAGGGTATATAGAGGGGTATATAGAGGGGTTTATATAGGGGTTTATAGAGGGGTATATAGAGTGGTATATAGAGGGGTACATAGGGGGGTATATAGGGGGTATACGGATGTATATACGGAGGGGTATAGAGGGGTATACGGAGGGGTATATAGGGGTATACGGAGGGGTATACGCAGGGGTATATAGAGGGGTATACAGAGGGGTATATAGAGGGGTATATAGAGGGGTATACAAAGGGGTATACAGAGGGGTATACAGAGGGGTATATAGAGGGGTATACGCAGGGGTATACGGAGGGTTATATTGGGGGTATACGGAGGGGTATATGGAGGGGTATATGGAGGGGTATACAGAGGGGTATATAGAGGGGTATATAGAGGGTATAAGGAGGGGGATACGGAGGGGTATATAGGGGGTACATAGGGGCGTATATAGAGGGGTATATAGAGGGTATAAGGAGGGGAATATGGAGGGGAATATAGAGGGGTATACGGAGGGGTATATGGAGGGGTATATAGAGGGGTATATGGAGGGGTATACGGAGGGGTATATGGAGGGGTATATAGGGGGGTATACAGAGGGGTGTATAGAGGGGTATATGCAGGGGTATACGGATGGGTATATAGGGGGTATATAGGGGGTATATAGGGGGGTATACGGAGGGGTATACGGAGGGTTATATGCAGGGGTATACGGATGGGTATACAGAGGGGTATACAGAGGGGTATACGCAGGGGTATATAGAGGGATATATAGGAGGTATATACAGAGGGGTATAGAGGGGTATACGGAGGGGTATATATAGAGGGTATAAGGAGCAGTATACGGAGGGGTATACAGAGGGGTGTATAGAGGGGTATATGCAGGGGTATACGGATGGGTATATAGGGGTATATAGGGGGTATATAGGGGGGTATACGGAGGGGTATACGGAGGGTTATATGCAGGGGTATACGGATGGGTATACAGAGGGGTATACAGAGGGGTATACGCAGGGGTATATAGAGGGATATATAGGAGGTATATACAGAGGGGTATAGAGGGGTATACGGAGGGGTATATAGAGGGGTATATAGAGGGTATAAGGAGCAGTATACGGAGGGGTATACAGAGGGGTGTACGGAGGGGTATATAGAGGGGTATATAGGGGGTATACTGAGGGGTATACGCAGGGGTATAATGGGGGTATATAGGGGGTATATAGGGGGGTATACAGAGGGGTATACAGAGGGGTATACAGAGGGGTATATAGAGGGGTATACAGAGGGGTATACGCAGGGGTATATACAGAGGGGTTTAGAGGGGTATACGGAGGGGTATATAGGGGGTATACAGAGGGGTATATGGAGGGGTATATAGAGGGGTATATGGAGGGGTATACAGAGGGGTATATAGAGGGATATATAGGGGTGTATACAGAGGGGTATATAGAGGAGTATATGGAGGGGTATATAGAGGGTTATATAGAGGGGTATATAGAGGGGTATATGGAGGGGTAAACACAGGGGTATATAGAGGGGTATATAGAGGGTATACGGAGGGGTATACAGAGGGGTATATAAGGGGTTATATAGAGGGGTATATAGAGGGTATAAGGAGGGGTATATAGGGGGTATATAGGGGGTATACACAGGGGTATACGGAGGGGTATACGAAGGGGTATATAGAGGGGTATATGGAGGGGTATAGAGGTATGTAGAGGGGTATACAGAGGGGTATACAGAGGGGTATATGGAGGGGTAAACACAGGGGTATATAGAGGGGTGTATAGAGGGTATATAGAGGGGTATATAGAGGGGTTTATAGAGGGGTTTATAGAGGGGTATAAAGAGTGGTATATAGAGGGGTATATGGAGGGGTATACAGAGGGGTATATAGAGGGATATATAGGGGTGTATACAGAGGGGTATATAGAGGAGTATATGGAGGGGTATATAGAGGGGTATACAGAGGGGTATACAGAGGGGTATATGGAGGGGTAAACACAGGGGTATATAGAGGGGTGTATAGAGGGTATATAGAGGGGTATATAGAGGGGTTTATAGAGGGGTTTATAGAGGGGTATATAGAGTGGTATATAGAGGGGTACATAGGGGGGTATATAGGGGGTATACGGATGTATATACGGAGGGGTATAGAGGGGTATACGGAGGGGTATATAGGGGGTATACGGAGGGGTATACGCAGGGGTATATAGAGGGGTATACAGAGGGGTATATAGAGGGGTATATAGAGGGGTATACAAAGGGGTATACAGAGGGGTATACAGAGGGGTATATAGAGGGGTATACGCAGGGGTATACGGAGGGTTATATTGGGGGTATACGGAGGGGTATATGGAGGGGTATATAGAGGGGTATATGGAGGGGTATACAGAGGGCTATATAGAGGGGTATATAGAGAGTATAAGGAGGGGAATACGGAGGGGTATATAGAGGGGTATATGGAGGGGTATATAGAGGGGTATATGGAGGGGTATACGGAGGGGTATATGGAGGGGTATATAGGGGGGTATACAGAGGGGTGTATAGAGGGGTATATGCAGGGGTATACGGATGGGTATATAGGGGGTATATAGGGGGTATATAGGGGGGTATACGGAGGGGTATACGGAGGGTTATATGCAGGGGTATACGGATGGGTATACAGAGGGGTATACAGAGGGGTATACGCAGGGGTATATAGAGGGATATATAGGAGGTATATACAGAGGGGTATAGAGGGGTATACGGAGGGGTATATAGAGGGGTATATAGAGGGTATAAGGAGCAGTATACGGAGGGGTATACAGAGGGGTGTACGGAGGGGTATATAGAGGGGTATATAGGGGGTATACTGAGGGGTATACGCAGGGGTATAATGGGGGTATATAGGGGGTATATAGGGGGGTATACAGAGGGGTATACAGAGGGGTATACAGAGGAGTATATAGAGGGGTATACAGAGGGGTATACGCAGGGGTATATACAGAGGGGTTTAGAGGGGTATACGGAGGGGTATATAGGGGGTATACAGAGGGGTATATGGAGGGGTATATAGAGGGGTATATGGAGGGGTATACAGAGGGGTATATAGAGGGATATATAGGGGTGTATACAGAGGGGTATATAGAGGAGTATATGGAGGGGTATATAGAGGGTTATATAGAGGGGTATATAGAGGGGTATATGGAGGGGTAAACACAGGGGTATATAGAGGGGTATATAGAGGGTATACGGAGGGGTATACAGAGGGGTATATAAGGGGTTATATAGAGGGGTATATAGAGGGTATAAGGAGGGGTATATAGGGGGTATATAGAGGGGTATATAGAGGGTATAAGGAGGGGTATACGGAGGGGTATACAGAGGGGTATATAGGGGGTATACGGAGGGGTATATAGAGGGGTATATAGGGCGTATACGGAGGGGTTTATAGTGGGTATACAGAGGGGTATATAGAGGGGTATATAGGTGGTATACACAGGGGTATACGGAGGGGTATACGAAGGGGTATATAGAGGGGTATATAGGGGGTATACACAGGGGTATACGGAGGGGTATACGAAGGGGTATATAGAGGGGTATATGGAGGGGTATATAGGGGGTGTATATAGAGGGGTATAGAGGGATATATAGAGGGGTATATAGAAAACACAGTGTAAGTGGAAGGATAAGTCGTCATAATAATGGAAAATATGGAGAAGACAAGATAAAGACTGAGTCGTAATATAATAAGTCACACGTGTATATTCATGAAGAGAAAAGAAAAGACGACAAACTACATATTATTAAGACTAGATGGATGACTACATACTATTAAGACTAGATGGATGACTACATACTATTAAGACTAGATGGATGACTACATATTATTAAGACTAGATGGATGACTACATACTATTAAGACTAGATGGATGACTACATACTATTAAGACTAGATGGATGACTACATACTATTAAGACTAGATGGATGACTACATACTATTAAGACTGTAGATGGATGACTACATACTATTAAGACTGTAGATGGATGACTACATACTATTAAGACTGTAGATGGATGACTACATACTATTAAGACTAGATGGATGACTACATACTATTAAGACTAGATGGATGACTACATACTATTAAGACTGTAGATGGATGACTACATACTATTAAGACTAGATGGATGACTACATACTATTAAGACTAGATGGATGACTACATACTATTAAGACTGTAGATGGATGACTACATACTATTAAGACTGTAGATGGATGACTACATACTATTAAGACTAGATGGATGACTACATACTATTATGACTGTAGATGGATGACTACATACTATTAAGACTGTAGATGGATGACTACATACTATTAAGACTAGATGGATGACTACATACTATTAAGACTGTAGATGGATGACTACATACTATTAAGACTAGATGGATGACTACATACTATTAAGACTAGATGGATGACTACATACCATTAAGACTGTAGATGGATGACTACATACTATTAAGACTAGATGGATGACTACATACTATTAAGACTAGATGGATGACTACATACCATTAAGACTAGATGGATGACTACATACTATTAAGACTGTAGATGGATGACTACATACTATTAAGACTAGATGGATGACTACATACCATTAAGACTAGATGGATGACTACATACTATTAAGACTGTAGATGGATGACTACATACTATTAAGACTGTAGATGGATGACTACATACTATTAAGACTAGATGGATGACTACATACTATTAAGACTAGATGGATGACTACATACTATTAAGACTGTAGATGGATGACTACATACTATTAAGACTAGATGGATGACTACATACTATTAAGACTAGATGGATGACTACATACTATTAAGACTGTAGATGGATGACTACATACTATTAAGACTAGATGGATGACTACATACTATTAAGACTAGATGGATGACTACATACTATTAAGACTGTAGATGGATGACTACATACTATTAAGACTGTAGATGGATGACTACATACTATTAAGACTAGATGGATGACTACATACTATTAAGACTGTAGATGGATGACTACATACTATTAAGACTAGATGGATGACTACATACTATTAAGACTGTAGATGGATGACTACATTCTATTAAGACTGTAGATGGATGACTACATACTATTAAGACTGTAGATGGATGACTACATACTATTAAGACTGTAGATGGATGACTACATACTATTAAGACTGTAGATGGATGACTACATACTATTAAGACTGTAGATGGATGACTACATACTATTAAGACTGTAGATGGATGACTACATACTATTATTATGACTGTAGATGGATGCAAGGTAGTGTAGACGCCTACCAGAAAACTACTGGCAAACAACAAATCCAATCCCTCCTAGACAACTTCCAGGAGTAAATGTTTTCCTGCAATAGTGAAGGTGTAAACTTAGCAGTAGGAAGTCTGAACAGTACATATGACCTATTAGCTAACAAACCCTATTTAAATTCCGGCAGAAAACCTAAGACAACTCACAACAATGAGAAATGGTTTGATGAAGAATGCAAAAACCTAAGAAAGAAATTAAGAAACCTATCCAACCAAAAACAGAGACCTAGAAAACCTGAGCCAACGCCTTTACTATGGTGAATCACTAAAACAATACAGAAATACACGAATAAAAAAGAAGGAACAGCACATCAGAAATCAGCTCAATGTAATTGAAGAATCAAATCACTTCTGGGAAAATTGTAAAACACTAAACAAACAACAACACGATGTGTTATAGACCCAAAACGGAGATAAACCACTTCTCCAACCTTCCAGCCATGTAACAAAGAACCAAGAGCTAAAACATAAACATGATCAAACACAAAACTTAGAACCAACTATTAAAGACCAGAACCTACTGGATTCTCCAATTACATTGAATGAACTACAGGACAAAATACACACCCTCCAACCTAAAAAGGCCTGTGGTGTTGATGGTACCCTCAACGAAAATGATCAAATATACAGACCACAAATTCCAATTGACTATTTTTCAAATATTCAACATTATCCCCAGCTCTGGCATCTTCCCTTAGAACCATGGTCTGATTATTTTTCAAACGTTATACATTGTAGAATAATAGTGAAGACATCAAAACTATGAAATAACACACATGGATAAATGTAGTAACCAAAAAAGTGTTAAACAAATCAAAATATATTTGAGGTTCTTCAACGTAACCACCCTTTGCCTTGATGACAGCTTTGCACACTCTTGGAATTCTCTCAACTTCGTGGGGTAGTCACCTGGAATGCATTTAAATTAACAGGTGTACCTTGTTCATTTGTGGAATTTATTTCCTTAAGCCAATCAGTTGTGTTGTGACAAGGTAAGGGTGGTATACAGAAGATAACCCTATTTGGTAAAAGACCAAATCCATATTATGGCAAGAACAGCTCAAATAAGCAAAGCGAAATGACAGTCCATCATTTATTTGAGACATGAAGGTCAGTCAATCTGGGAAATTTGAACGTTTCTTCAAGTGCAGTCGCAAAAACCATCAAGCGCTTTGATGAAACTGTCTCTTATGAGGACTACCACAGGAAAGGAAGACCCAGAGTTACCTCTGCTGCAGAGGATAAGTTCATTAGAGTTACCAGCCTCAGAAATTACAGCCCAAATAAATGCTTCGCAGGGTTCAAGTAACAGACACATCTCAACATCAGTTGTTCAGAGGAGACTGGGTGAATCAGGCCTTCATGGTTGAATTGCTGCAAAGAAACAACTACTAAAGGACACCAATAAGAAGAAGAGACTTGCTTTAGCCAAGAAATGAGCAATGAAAATCTGTCCTTTGGTCTGATGAGTCAATGGATTGGCGAGGGCACCTGAACAGTCTGCAGCACCCGGCCTCACCCTACTAGAATCTGAAGTCAAATGTCTATTGTTTGCTGATGATCTGGTGCTCCTGTCACCAACCAAGGAGGGCCTTCAGCAGCACCTAGATCTTCTGCACAGATTCTGTCAGACTTGTGTCCTGACAGTAAATCTCAGTAAGACAAAAATAATGGTGTTCCAAAAAATGTCCAGTCGCCAGGGACCACAAATACAAATTCTATCGAGACACTGTTGACCTAAAGCACACAGAGAATTACACCTACCTCGGCCTAAACATTAACACCACAGGTAACTTCCACAAGGCTGTGAATGAGACAAGGCAAGAAGGGCCTTCTATGCCATCAAAAGGAATTCGACATACCAATTAGGATCTGGCTAAAAATACTTCAATCAGTTATCGAACCCATTGCCCTTTATGGTTGTGAGGTTTGGGGTCTGGTCACCAACCAATAATTCACAAAATGGGACAAACACCCAACTGAGACTCTGCATGCAGAATTCTGCAAACATATCCTCAGTGTACAACGTTGAACACCAAATAATACATGCAGAGCAGAATTAGGCCGATACCCACTAATTATCAAAATGCTACAACCACCTAAAAGGAAGCGATTCCCAAGTATTACATAAAGCCATCACCTACAGAGAGATAAACCTGGAGAAGAGTCCCCTAAGCAAGCTGGTCCTCACAAACACAAACACACCCCACAGAGACCCAGGACAACAACACATTTAGAGCCAACCAAATCATGAGCAAACACAAATACAATTACTTGACACATTGGAAAGAATTAACAACAAAACAGAGCAAACTAGAATGCTATTTGGCCCTAAACAGAGAGTACACAGTGGCAGAATACCTGACCACTGTGACTGACCCAAAATTAAGGAAAGCTTTGACTATGTACAGACTCCGTGAGCATAGCCTTGCTATTGAGAAAGGCCGCCGTAGGCAGACATGGCTCTCAATAGAAGACAGTGCTATGTGCTCACTGCCCACAAAATGAGGTGGAAACTGAGCTGCACTTCCTAACCTCCTGCCCAATGTATGACCATATTAGTATATTAGTGGAACAACATTGGAAATACAACCTAAATGTATCTGTTTATTTACTTTTATTTTCATACTTTGTTACAAAACTATACGTAGCCAATAATATATTTGAAATTTAAAACTTTTCTTCCGTTGTAATGTTAACTAATATTTCCCTTGTTTAGTTCCCTTTTGTCTATTGTCTCTTCCATTTGCTTTGGTTTTTCCCAATAAAACCCTTTGAATTGAATTTGATTGAGAGGAGAAGAGAGGAGAGAAGAGAAGAAAGGAGAGGAGAGAGGAGAGCTGAGAGAGCAGAGCTGTGAGTAAATTCTGTTCCAATGAGTCTGTAATATAAAATCCTTTCCCTTGGCGGGAGACAACAACCAACGCAAGGTATGCGTTCAAAATGGCACCCTATTTAGTGCACAACCCCATAGGGTCATGGTCAAAAGTAGTGCACTATATAGGGGATATGGTGCCATTTGGGATTCATATATTTACTGTGTGTTGATGGGATTGGAAATGAGTCTCTGGTGGAGGGATACAGCAGAGAGAGTCAGAACTAAAGTAGTTCTTCTATTTCCCACGGCAACCCCCTTGACAACAAATACAGAGTCATATTAGTGTGGAATGATTCCCTGGTGGAGGGATACAGTGGAGAGTCAGAACTAAAGTAGTTCCTCTATTTCCCACGGCAATCCCCTTGACAACAAATACAGAGTCCTATTAGTGTGGAATGATTCCCTGGTTGAGGGATACAGCAGAGAGAGTCAGAACTAAAGTAGTTCCTCTATTTCCCACGGCAATCCCCTTGACAACAAATACAGAGTCCTATTAGTGTGGAATGATTCCCTGGTTGAGGGATACAGCAGAGAGAGTCAGAACTAAAGTAGTTCCTCTATTTCCCACGGCAACCCCCTTGACAACAAATACAGAGTCATATTAGCGTGGAATGATTCCCTGGTTGAGGGATACAGCAGAGAGAGTCAGAACTAAAGTAGTTCCTCTATTTCCCACGGCAACCCCCTTGACAACAAATACAGAGTCATATTAGTGTGGAATGATTCCCTGGTGGAGGGATACAGTAGAGAGAGTCAGAACTAAAGTAGTTCCTCTATTTCCCACGGCAACCCCCTTGACAACAAATACAGAGTCATATTAGTGTGGAATGATTCCCTGGTGGAGGGATACAGCAGAGAGAGTCAGAACTAAAGTAGTTCCTCTATTTCCCACGGCAACCCCCTTGACAACAAATACAGAGTCATATTAGTGTGGAATGATTCCCTGGTGGAGGAATACAGTAGAGAGAGTCAGAACTAAAGTAGTTCCTCTATTTCCCACGGCAACCCCCTTGACAACAAATACAGAGTCATATTAGTGTGGAATGATTCCCTGGTGGAGGGATACAGTAGAGAGAGTCAGAAGTAGTTAAAGTACACAACACCATCCACCTTGACAACAATATATACCAGGTCATCTGAAGCTACAGTATAGTGAGTGGATATTTACTATTTACTATTTATTTAGTACATACATATTTACTATTTATTTAGTATTATGTGTGTGGGATTACTGCACAAATTTGAATTGTTAAAAGCTTTTAAAAACAATTTCAATAAATGTAACAGTTGGACAAAGGACGAAAATACTTTTCGTCCAATACGTTTTTATTAAAGTTATAAAAAAATAAAACAAATCTATCAGATATTGACAGAATTATATCACATTTTACTGGTTCGGACAAATAACGAATGGAGTTCAGGGTTCTCTGGGTTTTCTGTCAGGTCTATTTCCTCTCCTCCTCTCCGGCGCTCGTTTACTCATCGTTGCACACGCCTGCACTTCATGAGACTCACCTGGACTCCATCACTTTCCTGATGACCTTTCCAATTACAGGTGGTATTGACTCCGTGTGTGTTTCATGTCTGTCCGCTACTCGTGTTCCTCGTTTTGTTCCATGTTCGTTTACTTATAACATTCACTTCCTGGACTTGCTTCCTGATTATTAGCGTACACGTAAAATACAATTCTTAGAACGCACTCACATATATATTTTCTGATTGTATCAGGTATTTATTTTAATATTGTGTTAAAATGAAGAAAATTAAATGTGACACATTTGTATAAAAACACAGGGTGTATTTGCATATATGCAAATAGATTAACATAAAGGGGTGGAAGAGGGCTGCAACGACCCAAAACATGCTAGGCCCACCTGCACTCACCTGGCTGTCTAGACAGACTCATTAATTACTGGTGTTGTCACATTCTGTTGCATAATTCAACAAGTATATCACTAGCAGGATTACCCTCAGATTAAAAATGTAAGATTACACCTCAAAACAGACTTTACATTGTTTGTGAGATCAGACATAACATCACTATAATCTGAGTGTTCATTTCCATAAATTGCTTTCCGAAAGGTTGCTGAATCTCATCCCCGAGCTGACAAGGTATAAATCTGTCTTTCTGACCCTGAGCAAGGCAGTTAACGCTGTTCCCCGAGCTGACAAGGTAAACATCTGTCTTTCTGACCCTGAGCAAGGCAGTTAACGCTGTTCCCCGAGCTGACAAGGTATAAATCTGTCTTTCTGACCCTGAGCAAGGCAGTTAACGCTGTTCCCCGAGCTGACAAGGTAAACATCTGTCTTTCTGACCCTGAGCAAGGCAGTTAACGCTGTTCCCCGAGCTGACAAGGTATAAATCTGTCTTTCTGACCCTGAGCAAGGCAGTTAACACTGTTCCCCGAGCTGACAAGGTATAAATCTGTCTTTCTGACCCTGAGCAAGGCAGTTAACACTGTTCCCCGAGCTGACAAGGTATAAATCTGTCTTTCTGACCCTGAGCAAGGCAGTTAACACTGTTCCCTGGGCGTGTCGATTAAAGCAGCCCCCCCACCTCTCTGATTCAGAGGAGTTGGGTTAAATACAGAAGACACATTTCAGTTGAAGGCCTTCAGTTGTACAACTGACTAGGTTGTACTTTCCCTGTACAACTGACTAGGTTGTACTTTCCCTGTACAACTGACTAGGTTGTACTTTCCCTTTACAACTGACTAGGTTGTACTTTACAACTGACTAGGTTGTACTTTCCCTGTACAACTGACTAGGTTGTACTTTCCCTGTACAACTGACTAGGTTGTACTTTACCTTTACAACTGACTAGGTTGTACTTTACAACTGACTAGGTTGTACTTTACAACTGACTAGGTTGTACTTTACAACTGACTAGGTTGTACTTTCCCTTTACAACTGACTAGGTTGTACTTTCCCTGTACAACTGACTAGGTTGTACTTTCCCTGTACAACTGACTAGGTTGTACTTTCCCTGTACAACTGACTAGGTTGTACTTTCCCTTTACAACTGACTAGGTTGTACTTTACAACTGACTAGGTTGTACTTTCCCTTTACAACTGACTAGGTTGTACTTTCCCTTTACAACTGACTAGGTTGTACTTTCCCTGTACAACTGACTAGGTTGTACTTTCCCTTTACAACTGACTAGGTTGTACTTTACAACTGACTAGGTTGTACTTTCCCTTTACAACTGACTAGGTTGTACTTTCCCTTTACAACTGACTAGGTTGTACATTCCCTTTACAACTGACTAGGTTGTACTTTCCCTGTACAACTGACTAGGTTGTACTTTCCCTTTACAACTGACTAGGTTGTACTTTACAACTGACTAGGTTGTACTTTCCCTTTACAACTGACTAGGTTGTACTTTCCCTTTACAACTGACTAGGTTGTACTTTACAACTGACTAGGTTGTACTTTCCCTTTACAACTGACTAGGTTGTACTTTCCCTTTACAACTGACTAGGTTGTACTTTACAACTGACTAGGTTGTACTTTCCCTTTACAACTGACTAGGTTGTACTTTCCCTTTACAACTGACTAGGTTGTACTTTACAACTGACTAGGTTGTACTTTACCTTTACAACTGACTAGGTTGTACTTTCCCTTTACAACTGACTAGGTTGTACTTTACAACTGACTAGGTTGTACTTTCCCTTTACAACTGACTAGGTTGTACTTTCCCTTTACAACTGACTAGGTTGTACTTTCCCTTTACAACTGAATAGGTTGTACTTTACAACTGACTAGGTTGTACTTTCCCTTTACAACTGACTAGGTTGTACTTTCCCTTTACAACTGACTAGGTTGTACTTTACAACTGACTAGGTTGTACTTTCCCTTTACAACTGACTAGGTTGTACTTTCCCTTTACAACTGACTAGGTTGTACTTTCCCTTTACAACTGACTAGGTTGTACTTTACCTTTACAACTGACTAGGTTGTACTTTACCTTTACAACTGACTAGGTTGTACTTTACAACTGACTAGGTTGTACTTTCCCTTTACAACTGACTAGGTTGTACTTTACCTTTACAACTGACTAGGTTGTACTTTACCTTTACAACTGACTAGGTTGTACTTTCCCTTTACAACTGACTAGGTTGTACTTTACAACTGACTAGGTTGTACTTTCCCTTTACAACTGACTAGGTTGTACTTTACCTTTACAACTGACTAGGTTGTACTTTACCTTTACAACTGACTAGGTTGTACTTTCCCTTTGATTTCATCGCATCTCATTTGTAAACTTTCTTTCTTCCCCACAGGAAATGTCTAGAGATATGGTGAGAGTGTCGGATTCTCCAGGCACTTAGTTGTCAGGAGCATCACAGAGGTAAAGGAGCATTTCTCCCTGGTCCTCCAACTATCCTCTCCTCTCTCCTCCCAAATCTCCTCCCTGGTTCCTCTCCTCTCTCCTCCATCTCTTCTCCTTGGACCCTCCTCTACTCTCCTCCCTCTCGTCTCCCTGGTCCCTCTCTTCCTCTCCTCTCTCCTCCCAAATCTCCTCCCTAGTTCCTCTCCGCTCTCCTCCATCTCTTCTCCTTGGACCCTCCTCTACTCTCCTCCCTCTCTCCTCCCTCTCTTCTCCCTGGTCCCTCTCCTTTCTACCTCCTCCCTGGTCTCTCTACTCCTCTCCTATCTCCTCCCTCCCTCACTCCTCTCCTCCCTCTCTTCTCCCTGGTCCCCCCTCTCCTCTCTCCCTTTCCTCCCCCTTGGTCCTCCTACTTCCTTGCCTCTCTCCTCTATCCTTGGTCCTCTCTCCCCCCTCCTTGGTCTCCTTTCCTCCCTCTTCTCCCTGGTCCTCCCTCTCTCCCTTTCCTTCCCCTTGGTCCTCCTTCTTCCTTGACTCTCTCCTCCTCTGGCTACTCCTCTCTCCTCTTCCTCTCACTACTCCTCTCTCCTCCTCTCACTACTCCTCTCTCCTCCTCTCACTACTCCTCTCCCCTCCTCTCACTCCTCCTCTCTCTACTCCTCTCACTACTCCTCTCTCCTCGTCTCACTACTCCTCTTTCCTCCTCTCACTACTCCTCTCCTCCTCTCACTACTCCTCTCTCCTCCTCTCACTACTCCTCTCCCCTTCTCTCTCCTCCTCTCACTACTCCTCTATCCCTCTCCTCCTCTCACTACTCCTCTCTCCTCCTCTCCCCTCCTCTCACTACTCCTCTCTCTACTCCTCTCTCTACTCCTCCTCTCTTCTCCTCCTCTCTACTTCTCTCCCCCGTGCAGAATCAGAATGTCCCTCATCAGACCAACAAATATACTTCAACATAGGAATCATTGCAAAACTTCTTGTATGATGGCTTATACACAACTTTAGGCCCAGCCTTCGGAACTTTGATTTTTGTGACCACTACATCTGATGGGTAGATGGGATACTGCTTTAGAGCACATTTCTGCAGCATTAGTAAACTTGGAGTACAAAGTGAGAGTGTACGTTGAATTCACGCGCTACGTTTTGGCACAGCTCCAACATCTGAATGAAAAAGACTCTGATGATGATTCCTCTGATTCCGAGCCTCAGTCTGAACACCTCCGAGGACTAAAGCTCGAAAATGCCAGAACGGTGGGCACTGAGCAGGTGCCAACACCCAATGAAGGGGTGGGACAGGCACTGTTTGGATAGAACAAGCCGGGGACAATCCCACGGGCCGATTAACAGACCATAATGTCATCACTGAGAGAGAAGGCCCTACATCTCAAAAAACTATATCAGCAACGCAGTCACCAGCTTTCCTTGTTTATGTGACGTGGACATGCTACAGTACATCAGGGACTGTGGCTGAGACACACAGGGACTGGGGCTGAGACACACAGGGACTGGGGCTGAGACACACAGGGACTGTACTGGGACACACAGGGACTATACTGGGGCTGAGACACACAGGGAATGTACTGGGACACACAGGGACTATACTGGGGCTGAGACACACAGGGACTGTACTGGGACACACATGGACTATACTGGGGCTGAGACACACAGGGACTGGGGCTGAGACACACAGGGACTGTACTGGAGCTGAGACACACAGGGACTATACTGGAGCTGAGACACACAGGGACTATACTGGAGCTGAGACACACAGGGACTATACTGGAGCTGAGACACACAGGGACTATACTGGAGCTGAGACACACAGGGACTATACTGGAGCTGAGACACACAGGGACTGGGGCTGAGACACACAGGAACTGGGGCTGAGACACACAGGGAGCCAGGAGACACTGTCTGGGATCAGGGACTATACAGGGGCTGAGACACACAGGGACTGGGGCTGAGACACACAGGGACTGTACTGGGGCTGAGACACACAGGGACTGTACTGGGAAACACAGGGAGCCATGAGACACTGTCTGGGATCAGGGACTATACTGGGGCTGAGACACACAGGGACTATACTGGAGCTGAGACACACAGGGACTGTACTGGGATACACAGGGACTATACTGGGGCTGAGACACACAGGGACTGTACTGGGACACACAGGGACTACACTGGGGCTGAGACACACAGGGACTGGGGCTGAGACACACAGGGACTGTACTGGAGCTGAGACACACAGGGACTATACTGGAGCTGAGACACACAGGGACTATACTGGAGCTGAGACACACAGGGACTGGGGCTGAGACACACAGGGACTGGGGCTGAGACACACAGGGAGCCAGGAGACACTGTCTGGGATCAGGGACTATACTGGGGCTGAGACACACAGGGACTGGGGCTGAGACACACAGGGACTGTACTGGGGCTGAGACACACAGGGAATGTACTAGGACACACAGGGACTATACTGGGGCTGAGACACACAGGGACTGGGGCTGAGACACACAGGGACTGTACTGTAGCTGAGACACACAGGGACTATACTGGAGCTGAGACACACAGGGACTATACTGGAGCTGAGACACACAGGGACTGGGGCTGAGACACACAGGGACTGGGGCTGAGACACACAGGGAGCCAGGAGACACTGTCTGGGATCAGGGACTATACTGGGGTTGAGACACACAGGGACTGGGGCTGACACACACAGGGACTGTACTGGGGCTGAGACACACAGGGACTGTACTGGGACACACAGGGAGCCAGGAGACACTGTCTGGGATCAGGGAATATACTGGGGCTGAGACACACAGGGACTATACTGGAGCTGAGACACACAGGGACTGTACTGGGACACACAGGGACTATACTGGGGCTGAGACACACAGGGACTGTACTGGGATACACAGGGACTATACTGGGGCTGAGACACGCATGGACTGTACTGGGACACACAGAGACTATACTGGGGCTGAGACACACAGGGACTGGGGCTGAGACACACAGGGACTGTACTGGAGCTGAGACACACAGGGACTATACTGGAGCTGAGACACACAGGGACTATACTGGAGCTGAGACACACAGGGACTGGGGCTGAGACACACAGGGACTGGGGCTGAGTAACACAGGGAGCCAGGAGACACTGTCTGGGATCAGGGACTATACTGGGGCTGAGACACACAGGGACTGGGGCTGAGACACACAGGGACTGTACTGGGACACACAGGGAGCTAGGAGACACTGTCTGGGATCAGGGACTATACTGGGGCTGAGACACATAGGGACTGTACTGGGACACACAGGGAGCCAGGAGACACTGTCTGGGATCAGGGACTATACTGGGGCTGAGACACACAGGGAGCCAGGAGACACTGTCTGGGATCAGGGACTGTTCTGGGGCTGAGACACACAGGAAGCCAGGAGACACTGTCTGGGATCAGGGACTATACTGGGGCTGAGACACACAGGGAGCCAGGAGACACTGCCTGGGATCGGCGACTAGGGCTGAGAAACACATGGAGCCAGGAGACACTGTCTGGGATCAGGGACTGTACTGGGGCTGAGACACACAGGGAGCCAGGAGACACTCTCTAGGATCAGGGACTGTACTGGGACACACAGGGAGCCAGGAGACACTGTCTGGGATCAGGGACTGTTCTGGGGCTGAGACACACATGGAGCCAGGAGACACTGTCTGGGATCAGGGACTGTTCTGGGGCTGAGACACACATGGAGCCAGGAGACACTGTCTGGGATCAGGGACTGTACTGGGGCTGAGACACACAGGGAGCCAGGAGACACTGTCTGGGATCAGGGACTGTTCTGGGGCTGAGACACACATGGAGCCAGGAGACACTGTCTGGGATCAGGACTATACTGGGGCTGAGACACACATGGAGCCAGAAGACACTGTCTGGGATCAGGGACTGTTCTGGGGCTGAGACACACAGGGAGCCAGGAGACACTGTCTGGGATCATGGACTGTACTGGGACACACAGGGAGCCAGGAGACACTGTCTGGGATCAGGGACTGGGCTGAGACACACAGGGAGCCAGGAGACACTGTCTGGGATCGGGGACTGTTCTGGGACACACAGGGAGCCAGGAGACACTGTCTGGGATCGGGGACTGTACTGGGACACACAGGGAGCCAGGAGACACTGTCTCGGATCAGGGACTGTACTGGGACACACAGGGAGCCAGGAGACACTGCCTGGGATCAGGGACTGGGGCTGAGACACACAGGGAGCCAGGAGACACTGTCTAGGATCAGGGACTGGGGCTGAGACACACAGGGAGCCAGGAGACACTGTCTGGGATCAGGGACTGGGGCTGAGACACACGGAGCCAGGAGACACTGTCTGGGATCAGGGACTATCCTGGGGCTGAGACACACAGGGAGCCAGGAGACAATGTCTGGGATCAGGGACTGTACTCATCTTCACCATTCCCACTTTGAAAACCTCAGATGGCTCAGAGTGGAGGAGAGAGTCTCTCTCTCTCTCTCTCTTCTTTCCCGCCTTCCTGTTGCGCTTAGTTCTGTTTCCTGGTTTGAAACACATATGATACACAACAGGAAGGCGGGTGAGAACGCCGAGACTCTCTCGTCCACTCTGAGCCATCTGATGTTTTCAAAGTGGGAAAGGTGAAGATGAGTACGTGATAGGACGTTTTAATAATCATCTAATTCTGAGATGTCTGCAGTTTGTTTTGAATGATCTTTGCTGCACTATTGTACCAGGAAGAGCACGCATATTCAAAAGTCAGCACAAAAAACAATAATGTGATTTGTTGATAAGATTGTCCACGGTCGCCAGGTATGTAACTACTTAGACCTGGTCCAGAATAACCATTACTATTCTACTAGAGGGAGTGAAACTGAAGTTGTTCCTTCTAGATTTAATAGCGGTATTGGGAAAGAAACCTTCATGAACTCAGCTGCTATTCTTTGGAATAGTCCTCAAAAAAGAATTTGAAACGTATAACCTCCAAAGAGAGTTCCAAGTTCTCACTGAAATAAACATTTTAATTTAGCTAAATAGCAGCATATCTCAAAAAATGAGTCATAAGACTACAGTAGGTGGCTGAGGAGAAAATGGCCAAAATAGCATATGGTCTGCCTTTTGGTGCCTGTTGTGTATCATATTGTGAAACCAGGAAACAGAACTAGCGCAACAGGAAGGCGGGAAAGAACGCTGGTAGGACCTGACCTGACAAGACGAACTGGCAACAGACAAACACAGAACACAAGTAGAAATACACTGGGGATAATGGGGATAATGGGAAAGATGGGCGACACCTGGAGGGGGGTGAAGACAAGCACAAAGACAGGTGAAACAGATCAGGGTGTGACAATTAGGGGTTGAATGTTGTATATATCAGTGGTTGAATGTTGTATATATTAGGGGTTGATGGTTGTATATATTAGCAGTTTATTGTTGTATATATTAGTGGTTGAATGTTGTATATATTAGGGGGTTGAAATTTGTATATATCAGTGGTTGAATGTTGTATATATTAGGGGTTGATGGTTGTATATATTAGGGGTTGAATGTATATATCAGTGGTGGATTGTTGTATATATTAGGGGTTGATTGTTGTGTATATATTAGGGGTTGATGGTTGTATATATTAGGGGTTGAATGTATATATCAGTGGTGGATTGTTGTATATATTAGTAGTTTATTGTTGTATATATTAGGGGTTGATTGTTGTGTATATTAGGGGTTGATTGTTGTATATATTAGGGGTTGAATGTATATATCAGTGGTGGATTGTTGTATATATTAGTAGTTTATTGTTGTATATATTAGGGGTTGATTGTTGTGTATATATTAGGGGTTGATTGTTGTATATATTAGGGGGTTGAATGTTGTATATATTAGGGGTTGAATGTTGTATATATTAGGGGTTGATGGTTGTATATATTAGGGGTTGAATGTTGTATATATTAGGGGTTGATTGTTGTGTATATTAGGGGTTGATTGTTGTATATATCAGTGGTTGATTGTTGTATATGTCAGTGGTTGATTGTAGTATATATTAGTAGTTGATTGTTGTATATATCAGTGGTGGATTGTTGTATATATTAGGGGTTGATTGTTGCATATATTAGTGGTTGGTTGTTGTATATATCAGTGGTGGATTGTTGTATATATTAGGGGTTGATTGTTGTATATATTAGGGGTTGATTGTTGTGTATATTAGGGGTTGATTGTTGTATATATTAGGGGTTGATTGTTGTGTATATATTAGGGGTTGATTGTTGTGTATATATTAGGGGTTGATTGTTGTATATATTAGTGGTTGAATGTTGTATATATTAGTAGTTGATTGTTGCATATATTAGTGGTTGGTTGTTGCATATATTAGTGGTTGGTTGTTCTATATATTAGTAGTGGATTGTTGTATATATTAGGGGCTGGTTGTTGTACATATTAGTGGTTGATTGTTGTATATATTAGGGGTTGATTGTTGTATATATTAGGGGTTGATTGTTGTGTATATATTAGGGGTTGATTGTTGTGTATATATTAGGGGTTGATTGTTGTGTATATATTAGGGGTTGATTGTTGTGTATATATTAGGGGTTGATTGTTGTATATATTAGGGGTTGATTGTTGTATATATATTAGGGGTTGATTGTTGTATATATTAGTGGTTGATTGCTGTAGATATTAGTGGTTGATTGCTGTATATATTAGTGGTTGATTGCTGTATATATTAGTGGTTGATTGCTGTATATATTAGTGGTTGATTGTTGTGTATATATTAGTGGTTGATTGTTGTATATATTAGGGGTTGATTGTTTTATATATTAGGGGTTGATTGTTGTATATATTAGGGGTTGATTGTTGTATATATTAGGGGTTGATTGTTGTATATATTAGGGGTTGATTGTTGTATATATTAGGGGTTGATTGTTGTGTATATTAGGGGTTGATTGTTTTATATATTAGGGGTTGATTGTTGTGTGTATATTAGGGGTTGATTGTTGTATATATTAGGGGTTGATTGTTGTATATATTAGGGGTTGATTGTTGTGTATATTAGGGGTTGATTGTTGTATATATTAGGGGTTGATTGTTGTATATATATTAGGGGTTGATTGTTGTATATATTAGGGGTTGATTGTTGTGTATATATTAGGGGTTGATTGTTGTGTATATATTAGGGGTTGATTGTTGTATATATTAGGGGTTGATTGTTGTATATATTAGGGGTTGATTGTTGTATATATTAGGGGTTGATTGTTGTGTATATATTAGGGGTTGATTGTTGTATATATTAGGGGTTGATTGTTGTATATATTAGGGGTTGATTGTTGTGTATATATTAGGGGTTGATTGTTGTATATATTAGGGGTTGATTGTTGTGTATATATTAGGGGTTGATTGTTGTATATATTAGGGGTTGATTGTTGTATATATTAGGGGTTGATTGTTGTGTATATATTAGGGGTTGATTGTTTTATATATTAGGGGTTGATTGTTGTGTATATATTAGGGGTTGATTGTTGTGTATATATTAGGGGTTGATTGTTGTATATATTAGGGGTTGATTGTTGTATATATTAGGGGTTGATTGTTTTATATATTAGGGGTTGATTGTTGTGTATATATTAGGGGTTGATTGTTGTATATATTAGGGGTTGATTGTTGTATATATTAGGGGTTGATTGTTGTATATATTAGGGGTTGATTGTTTTATATATTAGGGGTTGATTGTTTTATATATTAGGGGTTGATTGTTGTGTATATATTAGGGGTTGATTGTTGTGTATATATTAGGGGTTGATTGTTGTATATATTAGGGGTTGATTGTTGTGTATATATTAGGGGTTGATTGTTTTATATATTAGGGGTTGATTGTTGTATATATTAGGGGTTGATTGTTGTATATATTAGGGGTTGATTGTTGTGTATATATTAGGAGTTGATTGTTTTATATATTAGTGGTTGATTGTTGTATATATTAGGGGTTGATTGTTGTATATATTAGGGGTTGATTGCTGTATATATTAGGGGTTGATTGTTTTATATATTAGGGGTTGATTGTTGTATATATTAGGGGTTGATTGTTTTATATATTAGGGGTTGATTGTTGTATATATTAGGGGTTGATTGTTGTGTGTATATTAGGGGTTGATTGTTGTGTATATATTAGGGGTTGATAGTTGTGTATATTAGGGGTTGATTGTTGTATATATTAGGGGTTGATTGTTTTATATATTAGGGGTTGATTGTTGTGTATATATTAGGGGTTGATTGTTGTGTATATATTAGGGGTTGATTGTTGTGTATATTAGGGGTTGATTGTTGTATATATTAGGGGTTGATTGTTTTATATATTAGGGGTTGATTGTTGTATATATTAGGGGTTGATTGTTGTGTATATATTAGGGGCTGGTTGTTGTATATATTAGGGGTTGATTGTTTTATATATTAGGGGTTGATTGTTGTATATATTAGGGGTTGATTGTTGTATATATTAGGGGTTGATTGTTGTTTATATATTAGGGGTTGATTGTTGTGTATATTAGGGGTTGATTGTTGTGTATATTAGGGGTTGATTGTTGTGTATATTAGGGGTTGATTGTTGTGTATATTAGGGGTTGATTGTTGTATATATTAGGGGTTGATTGTTGTGTATATTAGGGGTTGATTGTTGTGTATATTAGGGGTTGATTGTTTTATATATTAGGGGTTGATTGTTGTATATATTAGGGGTTGATTGTTGTATATATTAGGGGTTGATTGTTCTATATATTAGGGGTTGATTGTTTTATATATTAGGGGTTGATTGTTTTATATATTAGGGGTTGATTGTTGTATATATTAGGGGTTGATTGTTGTGTATATATTAGGGGTTGATTGTTTTATATATTAGGGGTTGATTGTTTTATATATTAGGGGTTGATTGTTGTATATATTAGGGGTTGATTGTTTTATATATTAGGGGTTGATTGTTGTATATATTAGGGGTTGATTGTTTTATATATTAGGGGTTGATTGTTTTATATATTAGGGGTTGATTGTTGTGTATATATTAGGGGTTGATTGTTGTATATATTAGGGGTTGATTGTTGTATATATTAGGGGTTGATTGTTTTATATATTAGGGGTTGATTGTTGTATATATTAGGGGTTGATTGTTTTATATATTAGGGGTTGATTGTTTTATATATTAGGGGCTGATTGTTGTGTATATATTAGGGGTTGATTGTTGTATATATTAGGGGTTGATTGTTTTATATATTAGGGGTTGATTGTTTTATATATTAGGGGTTGATTGTTTTATATATTAGGGGTTGATTGTTGTATATATTAGGGGTTGATTGTTGTATATATTAGGGGTTGATTGTTGTGTATATTAGGGGTTGATTGTTGTATATATTAGGGGTTGATTGTTGTATATATTAGGGGTTGATTGTTGTGTATATTAGGGGTTGATTGTTGTATATATATTAGGGGTTGATTGTTTTATATATTAGGGGTTGATTGTTGTGTATATATTAGGGGTTGATTGTTGTATATATTAGGGGTTGATTGTTGTATATATTAGGGGTTGATTGTTGTATATATTAGGGGTTGATTGTTGTGTATATTAGGGGTTGATTGTTTTATATATTAGGGGTTGATTGTTGTATATATTAGGGGTTGATTGTTGTATATATTAGGGGTTGATTGTTTTATATATTAGGGGTTGATTGTTGTGTATATATTAGGGGTTGATTGTTGTATATATTAGGGGTTGATTGTTGTATATATTAGGGGTTGATTGTTTTATATATTAGGGGTTGATTGTTTTATATATTAGGGGTTGATTGTTGTGTATATATTAGGGGTTGATTGTTGTGTATATATTAGGGGTTGATTGTTGTATATATTAGGGGTTGATTGTTGTATATATTAGGGGTTGATTGTTTTATATATTAGGGGTTGATTGTTGTATATATTAGGGGTTGATTGTTGTATATATTAGGGGTTGATTGTTTTATATATTAGGGGTTGATTGTTGTGTATATTAGGGGTTGATTGTTGTGTATATATTAGGGGTTGATTGTTTTATATATTAGGGGTTGATTGTTGTGTATATTAGGGGTTGATTGTTTTATATATTAGGGGTTGATTGTTGTATATATTAGGGGTTGATTGTTGTGTATATTAGGGGTTGATTGTTGTATATATTAGGGGTTGATTGTTGTGTATATTAGGGGTTGATTGTTGTATGTATATTAGGGGTTGATTGTTGTATATATTAGGGGTTGGTTGTTGTATATATTAGGGGTTGATTGTTGTGTATATATTAGGGGTTGATTGTTGTATATATTAGGGGTTGATTGTTGTATATATATTAGGGGTTGATTGTTGTATATATTAGGGGTTGATTGTTGTGTATATATTAGTGGTGGATTGTTGTATATATTAGGGGTTGATTGTTTTATATATTAGTGGTTGATTGTTGTATATATTAGGGGTTGATTGTTGTGTGTATATTAGGGGATGATTGTTGTATATATTAGGGGTTGATTGTTGTATATATTAGGGGTTGATTGTTGTATATATTAGGGGTTGATTGTTGTGTGTATATTAGGGGTTGATTGTTGTGTATATTAGAGGTTGATTGTTGTATATATTAGGGGTTGATTGTTGTGTATATATTAGGGGTTGATTGTTGTATATATTAGGGGTTGATTGTTGTGTATATATTAGGGGTTGATTGTTGTATATATTAGGGGTTGATTGTTGTGTATATTAGGGGTTGATTGTTGTATATATTAGGGGTTGATTGTTGTATATATTAGGGGTTGATTGTTGTGTGTATATTAGGGGTTGATTGTTGTGTATATATTAGGGGTTGATTGTTTTATATATTAGGGGTTGATTGTTGTGTATATATTAGGGGTTGATTGTTGTATATATTAGGGGTTGATTGTTGTGTATATTAGTGGTTGGTTGTTCTATATATTAGTAGTGGATTGTTTTATATATTAGTGGTTGATTGTTGTATATATTAGGGGTTGATTGTTGTGTATATTAGTGGTTGGTTGTTGTGTATATTAGTTGTTGGTTGTTCTATATATTAGTAGTGGATTGTTTTATATATTAGTGGTTGATTGTTGTATATATTAGGGGTTGATTGTTGTGTATATTAGTGGTTGGTTGTTCTATATATTAGTAGTGGATTGTTGTATATATTAGGGGCTGGTTGTTGTACATATTAGTGGTTGATTGTTGTATATATTAGGGGTTGATTGTTGTATATATTAGGGGTTGATTGTTGTATATATTAGGGGTTGATTGTTGTATATATTAGGGGTTGATTGTTGTATATATTAGGGGTTGATTGTTGTATATATTAGGGGTTGATTGTTGTATATATTAGGGGTTGATTGTTGTATATATTAGGGGTTGATTGTTTTATATATTAGGGGTTGATTGTTTTATATATTAGGGGTTGATTGTTGTATATATTAGGGGTTGATTGTTGTATATATTAGGGGTTGATTGTTGTGTATATTAGGGGTTGATTGTTGTATATATTAGGGGTTGATTGTTGTATATATTAGGGGTTAATTGTTGTATATATTAGGGGTTGATTGTTGTATATATTAGGGGTTGATTGTTGTATATATTAGGGGTTGATTGTTGTATATATTAGGGGTTGATTGTTGTGTATATTAGGGGTTGATTGTTGTGTATATTAGGGGTTGATTGTTTTATATATTAGGGGTTGATTGTTGTATATATTAGGGGTTGATTGTTGTGTATATTAGGGGTTGATTGTTGTATATATTAGGGGTTGATTGTTGTATATATTAGGGGTTGATTGTTGTATATATTAGGGGTTGATTGTTGTATATATTAGGGGTTGATTGTTGTGTATATATTAGGGGTTGATTGTTGTGTATATATTAGGGGTTGATTGTTTTATATATTAGGGGTTGATTGTTTTATATATTAGGGGTTGATTGTTGTGTATATATTAGGGGTTGATTGTTGTGTATATATTAGGGGTTGATTGTTGTGTATATATTAGGGGTTGATTGTTGTATATATTAGGGGTTGATTGTTGTATATATTAGGGGTTGATTGTTTTATATATTAGGGGTTGATTGTTGTATATGTTAGGGGTTGATTGTTGTATATATTAGGGGTTGATTGTTTTATATATTAGGGGTTGGTTGTTTTATATATTAGGGGTTGATTGTTTTATATATTAGGGGTTGATTGTTGTGTATATTAGGGGTTGATTGTTTTATATATTAGGGGTTGATTGTTGTATATATTAGGGGTTGATTGTTGTGTATATTAGGGGTTGATTGTTGTATATATTAGGGGTTGATTGTTGTGTATATTAGGGGTTGATTGTTGTATGTATATTAGGGGTTGATTGTTGTATATATTAGGGGTTGGTTGTTGTATATATTAGGGGTTGATTGTTGTGTATATATTAGGGGTTGATTGTTGTATATATTAGGGGTTGATTGTTGTATGTATATTAGGGGTTGATTGTTGTATATATTAGTGGTTGATTGTTGTATATATTAGGGGTTGATTGTTGTATATATTAGGGGTTGATTGTTGTGTATATTAGGGGTTGATTGTTGTATATATTAGTGGTTGATTGTTGTATATATTAGGGGTTGATTGTTTTATATATTAGGGGTTGATTGTTGTATATATTAGGGGTTGATTGTTTTATATATTAGGGGTTGATTGTTGTGTATATATTAGGGGTTGATTGTTTTATATATTAGGGGTTGATTGTTTTATATATTAGGGGTTGATTGTTGTGTATATATTAGGGGTTGATTGTTTTATATATTAGGGGTTGATTGTTGTGTATATATTAGGGGTTGATTGTTGTGTGTATATTAGGGGTTGATTGTTGTGTATATATTAGTGGTGGATTGTTGTATATATTAGGGGTTGATTGTTTTATATATTAGTGGTTGATTGTTGTATATATTAGGGGTTGATTGTTGTGTGTATATTAGGGGTTGATTGTTGTATATATTAGGGGTTGATTGTTGTATATATTAGGGGTTGATTGTTGTATATATTAGGGGTTGATTGTTGTGTGTATATTAGGGGTTGATTGTTGTGTATATTAGGGGTTGATTGTTGTATATATTAGGGGTTGATTGTTGTATATATTAGGGGTTGATTGTTGTGTATATATTAGGGGTTGATTGTTGTATATATTAGGGGTTGATTGTTGTATATATTAGGGGTTGATTGTTGTATATATTAGGGGTTGATTGTTGTATATATTAGGGGTTGATTGTTGTGTATATTAGGGGTTGATTGTTGTATATATTAGGGGTTGATTGTTGTATATATTAGGGGTTGATTGTTGTGTGTATATTAGGGGTTGATTGTTGTGTATATATTAGGGGTTGATTGTTTTATATATTAGGGGTTGATTGTTGTGTATATATTAGGGGTTGATTGTTGTGTATATTAGTGGTTGGTTGTTCTATATATTAGTAGTGGATTGTTTTATATATTAGTGGTTGATTGTTGTATATATTAGGGGTTGATTGTTGTGTATATTAGTGGTTGGTTGTTCTATATATTAGTAGTGGATTGTTGTATATATTAGGGGCTGGTTGTTGTACATATTAGGGGTTGATTGTTGTGTATATTAGGGGTTGATTGTTGTATATATTAGGGGTTGATTGTTTTATATATTAGGGGTTGATTGTTTTATATATTAGGGGTTGATTGTTGTGTATATTAGGGGTTGATTGTTGTATATATTAGGGGTTGATTGTTGTATATATTAGGGGTTGATTGTTGTATATATTAGGGGTTGATTGTTGTATATATTAGGGGTTGATTGTTGTATATATTAGGGGTTGATTGTTTTATATATTAGGGGTTGATTATTGTATATATTAGGGGTTGATTGTTGTGTATATATTAGTGGTTGATTGTTGTATATATTAGGGGTTGATTGTTTTATATATTAGGGGTTGATTGTTGTGTATATTAGGGGTTGATTGTTGTGTATATATTAGGGGTTGATTGTTGTGTATATTAGGGGTTGATTGTTGTGTATATATTAGGGGTTGATTGTTGTGTATATATTAGGGGTTGATTGTTGTGTATATATTAGGGGTTGATTGTTGTATATATTAGGGGTTGATTGTTGTATATATTAGGGGTTGATTGTTGTGTATATTAGGGGTTGATTGTTGTATATATTAGGGGTTGATTGTTGTATATATTAGGGGTTGATTGTTGTATATATTAGGGGTTGATTGTTGTGTATATTAGGGGTTGATTGTTGTATATATTAGGGGTTGATTGTTGTGTATATTAGGGGTTGATTGTTGTATATATTAGGGGTTGATTGTTGTGTATATTAGGGGTTGATTGTTGTGTATATATTAGGGGTTGATTGTTGTATATATTAGTGGTTGATTGTTGTATATATTAGGGGTTGATTGTTGTATATATTAGTGGTTGATTGTTGTATATATTAGGGGTTGATTGTTGTATATATTAGGGGTTGATTGTTGTATATATTAGGGGTTGATTGTTTTATATATTAGGGGTTGATTGTTGTGTATATATTAGGGGTTGATTGTTGTATATATTAGGGGTTGATTGTTGTATATATTAGGGGTTGATTGTTGTATATATTAGGGGTTGATTGTTGTATATATTAGTGGTTGATTGTTGTATATATTAGGGGTTGATTGTTGTATATATTAGGGGTTGATTGTTGTGTATATTAGGGGTTGATTGTTGTGTATATTAGTGGTTGATTGTTGTATATATTAGGGGTTGATTGTTGTGTATATTAGGGGTTGATTGTTGTGTATATATTAGGGGTTGATTGTTGTGTATATTAGGGGTTGATTGTTGTGTATATATTAGGGGTTGATTGTTGTGTATATTAGGGGTTGGTTGTTCTATATATTAGGGGTTGATTGTTGTGTATATATTAGGGGTTGATTGTTGTGTATATTAGGGGTTGGTTGTTCTATATATTAGGGGTTGATTGTTGTGTATATTAGGGGTTGGTTGTTGTATATATTAGGGGTTGATTGTTGTGTATATATTAGGGGTTGATTGTTGTGTATATATTAGGGGTTGATTGTTGTATATATTAGGGGTTGATTGTTGTGTATATATTAGGGGTTGATTGTTTTATATATTAGGGGTTGATTGTTGTGTATATTAGGGGTTGATTGTTGTATATATTAGGGGTTGATTGTTGTGTATATATTAGGGGTTGATTGTTGTGTATATATTAGGGGTTGATTGTTGTATATATTAGGGGTTGATTGTTGTGTATATTAGGGGTTGATTGTTGTGTATATTAGGGGTTGGTTGTTCTATATATTAGTAGTGGATTGTTGTATATATTAGGGGTTGATTGTTGTACATATTAGTGGTTGATTGCTGTATATATTAGTGGTTGATTGCTGTAGATATTAGTGGTTGATTGCTGTATATATTAGTGGTTGATTGCTGTATATATTAGTGGTTGATTGCTGTATATATTAGTGGTTGATTGTTGTGTATATATTAGGGGTTGATTGTTGTGTATATTAGGGGTTGATTGTTGTATATATTAGGGGTTGATTGTTGTATATATTAGGGGTTGATTGTTGTGTATATTAGGGGTTGATTGTTGTATATATTAGGGGTTGATTGTTGTATATATTAGAGGTTGATTGTTGTATATATTAGGGGTTGATTGTTGTATATATTAGGGGTTGATTGTTGTGTATATTAGGGGTTGATTGTTGTATATATTAGGGGTTGATTGTTGTATATATTAGGGGTTGATTGTTGTATATATTAGGGGTTGATTGTTGTGTATATTAGGGGTTGATTGTTGTATATATTAGGGGTTGATTGTTGTATATATTAGGGGTTGATTGTTGTATATATTAGGGGTTGATTGTTGTATATATTAGGGGTTGATTGTTGTGTATATATTAGTGGTTGATTGTTGTATATATTAGGGGTTGATTGTTGTGTATATTAGGGGTTGATTGTTGTATATATTAGTAGTTGATTGTTGCATATATTAGTAGTTGATTGTTGCATATATTAGTGGTTGGTTGTTGTGTATATATTAGGGGTTGATTGTTTTATATATTAGGGGTTGATTGTTGTGTATATATTAGGGGTTGATTGTTTTATATATTAGGGGTTGATTGTTGTGTATATATTAGGGGTTGATTGTTGTGTATATTAGTGGTTGGTTGTTCTATATATTAGTAGTGGATTGTTGTATATATTAGGGGCTGGTTGTTGTACATATTAGTGGTTGATTGTTGTATATATTAGGGGTTGATTGTTGTATATATTAGGGGTTGATTGTTTTATATATTAGGGGTTGATTGTTGTATATATTAGGGGTTGATTGTTTTATATATTAGGGGTTGATTGTTTTATATATTAGGGGTTGATTGTTGTGTATATATTAGGGGTTGATTGTTGTATATATTAGGGGTTGATTGTTGTGTATATATTAGGGGTTGATTGTTGTATATATTAGGGGTTGATTGTTGTGTATATATTAGTGGTGGATTGTTGTATATATTAGGGGTTGATTGTTGTGTATATTAGGGGTTGATTGTTGTGTATATTAGGGGTTGATTGTTTTATATATTAGGGGTTGATTGTTGTATATATTAGGGGTTGATTGTTGTATGTATATTAGGGGTTGATTGTTGTATATATTAGGGGTTGATTGTTGTGTATATATTAGGGGTTGATTGTTGTGTATATATTAGTGGTTGATTGTTGTATATATTAGGGGTTGATTGTTGTATATATTAGGGGTTGATTGTTGTGTATATATTAGGGGTTGATTGTTGTATATATTAGGGGTTGATTGTTGTGTATATTAGGGGTTGATTGTTGTATGTATATTAGGGGTTGATTGTTGTATATATTAGGGGTTGGTTGTTGTATATATTAGGGGTTGATTGTTGTGTATATATTAGGGGTTGATTGTTGTATATATTAGGGGTTGATTGTTGTATATATTAGGGGTTGATTGTTGTGTATATTAGGGGTTGATTGTTGTATATATTAGGGGTTGATTGTTGTATATATTAGGGGTTGATTGTTGTATATATTAGGGGTTGATTGTTGTATATATTAGGGGTTGATTGTTGTGTATATTAGGGGTTGATTGTTGTATATATTAGGGGTTGATTGTTGTATATATTAGGGGTTGATTGTTGTATATATTAGGGGTTGATTGTTGTGTATATTAGGGGTTGATTGTTGTATATATTAGGGGTTGATTGTTGTATATATTAGGGGTTGATTGTTGTGTATATATTAGTGGTTGATTGTTGTATATATTAGGGGTTGATTGTTGTATATATTAGGGGTTGATTGTTGTGTATATATTAGGGGTTGATTGTTGTATATATTAGGGGTTGATTGTTGTGTATATTAGGGGTTGATTGTTGTATGTATATTAGGGGTTGATTGTTGTATATATTAGGGGTTGGTTGTTGTATATATTAGGGGTTGATTGTTGTGTATATATTAGGGGTTGATTGTTGTATATATTAGGGGTTGATTGTTGTATATATTAGGGGTTGATTGTTGTGTATATTAGGGGTTGATTGTTGTATATATTAGGGGTTGATTGTTGTATATATTAGGGGTTGATTGTTGTATATATTAGGGGTTGATTGTTGTGTATATTAGGGGTTGATTGTTGTATATATTAGGGGTTGATTGTTGTATATATTAGGGGTTGATTGTTGTGTATATTAGGGGTTGATTGTTGTATATATTAGGGGTTGATTGTTGTATATATTAGGGGTTGATTGTTGTGTATATTAGGGGTTGATTGTTGTGTATATTAGGGGTTGATTGTTTTATATATTAGGGGTTGATTGTTGTATATATTAGGGGTTGATTGTTGTATGTATATTAGGGGTTGATTGTTGTATATATTAGGGGTTGATTGTTGTGTATATATTAGGGGCTGGTTGTTGTATATATTAGGGGTTGATTGTTGTGTATATATTAGTGGTTGATTGTTGTATATATTAGGGGTTGATTGTTGTATATATTAGGGGTTGACTGTTGTGTATATATTAGGGGTTGATTGTTGTATATATTAGGGGTTGATTGTTGTGTATATTAGGGGTTGATTGTTGTATGTATATTAGGGGTTGATTGTTGTATATATTAGGGGTTGGTTGTTGTATATATTAGGGGTTGATTGTTGTGTATATATTAGGGGTTGATTGTTGTATATATTAGGGGTTGATTGTTGTATATATTAGGGGTTGGTTGTTGTATATATTAGGGGTTGATTGTTGTGTATATATTAGGGGTTGATTGTTGTATATATTAGGGGTTGATTGTTTTATATATTAGGGGTTGATTGTTGTGTATATATTAGGGGTTGATTGTTGTATATATTAGGGGTTGATTGTTGTATATATATTAGGGGTTGATTGTTGTATATATTAGGGGTTGATTGTTGTGTATATATTAGTGGTGGATTGTTGTATATATTAGGGGTTGATTGTTTTATATATTAGGGGTTGATTGTTTTATATATTAGGGGTTGATTGTTGTGTATATATTAGGGGTTGATTGTTGTATATATTAGGGGTTGATTGTTGTATATATATTAGGGGTTGATTGTTGTATATATTAGGGGTTGATTGTTGTGTATATATTAGGGGTTGATTGTTGTATATATTAGGGGTTGATTGTTGTGTATATTAGGGGTTGATTGTTGTATGTATATTAGGGGTTGATTGTTGTATATATTAGGGGTTGGTTGTTGTATATATTAGGGGTTGATTGTTGTATATATTAGGGGTTGGTTGTTGTATATATTAGGGGTTGATTGTTGTGTATATATTAGGGGTTGATTGTTGTATATATTAGGGGTTGATTGTTGTGTATATATTAGGGGTTGATTGTTGTATATATTAGGGGTTGATTGTTGTATATATTAGGGGTTGGTTGTTGTATATATTAGGGGTTGATTGTTGTGTATATATTAGGGGTTGATTGTTGTATATATTAGGGGTTGATTGTTTTATATATTAGGGGTTGATTGTTGTGTATATATTAGGGGTTGATTGTTGTATATATTAGGGGTTGATTGTTGTATATATTAGGGGTTGATTGTTGTATATATATTAGGGGTTGATTGTTGTATATATTAGGGGTTGATTGTTGTGTATATATTAGTGGTGGATTGTTGTATATATTAGGGGTTGATTGTTTTATATATTAGGGGTTGATTGTTTTATATATTAGGGGTTGATTGTTGTGTATATATTAGGGGTTGATTGTTGTATATATTAGGGGTTGATTGTTGTATATATATTAGGGGTTGATTGTTGTATATATTAGGGGTTGATTGTTGTGTATATATTAGTGGTGGATTGTTGTATATATTAGGGGTTGATTGTTTTATATATTAGTGGTTGATTGTTGTATATATTAGGGGTTGATTGTTGTGTGTATATTAGGGGATGATTGTTGTATATATTAGGGGTTGATTGTTGTATATATTAGGGGTTGATTGTTGTATATATTAGGGGTTGATTGTTGTGTGTATATTAGGGGTTGATTGTTGTGTATATTAGGGGTTGATTGTTGTATATATTAGGGGTTGATTGTTGTATATATTAGGGGTTGATTGTTGTGTATATATTAGGGGTTGATTGTTGTATATATTAGGGGTTGATTGTTGTGTATATTAGGGGTTGATTGTTGTATATATTAGGGGTTGATTGTTGTATATATTAGGGGTTGATTGTTGTGTGTATATTAGGGGTTGATTGTTGTGTATATATTAGGGGTTGATTGTTTTATATATTAGGGGTTGATTGTTGTGTATATATTAGGGGTTGATTGTTGTATATATTAGGGGTTGATTGTTGTGTATATTAGTGGTTGGTTGTTCTATATATTAGTAGTGGATTGTTTTATATATTAGTGGTTGATTGTTGTATATATTAGGGGTTGATTGTTGTGTATATTAGTGGTTGGTTGTTGTGTATATTAGTTGTTGGTTGTTCTATATATTAGTAGTGGATTGTTTTATATATTAGTGGTTGATTGTTGTATATATTAGGGGTTGATTGTTGTGTATATTAGTGGTTGGTTGTTCTATATATTAGTAGTGGATTGTTGTATATATTAGGGGCTGGTTGTTGTACATATTAGTGGTTGATTGTTGTATATATTAGGGGTTGATTGTTGTATATATTAGGGGTTGATTGTTGTATATATTAGGGGTTGATTGTTGTATATATTAGGGGTTGATTGTTGTATATATTAGGGGTTGATTGTTGTATATATTAGGGGTTGATTGTTGTATATATTAGGGGTTGATTGTTGTATATATTAGGGGTTGATTGTTGTATATATTAGGGGTTGATTGTTTTATATATTAGGGGTTGATTGTTTTATATATTAGGGGTTGATTGTTGTATATATTAGGGGTTGATTGTTGTATATATTAGGGGTTGATTGTTGTGTATATTAGGGGTTGATTGTTGTATATATTAGGGGTTGATTGTTGTATATATTAGGGGTTGATTGTTGTATATATTAGGGGTTGATTGTTGTATATATTAGGGGTTGATTGTTGTATATATTAGGGGTTGATTGTTGTATATATTAGGGGTTGATTGTTGTGTATATTAGGGGTTGATTGTTGTGTATATTAGGGGTTGATTGTTTTATATATTAGGGGTTGATTGTTGTATATATTAGGGGTTGATTGTTGTGTATATTAGGGGTTGATTGTTGTATATATTAGGGGTTGATTGTTGTATATATTAGGGGTTGATTGTTGTATATATTAGGGGTTGATTGTTGTATATATTAGGGGTTGATTGTTGTGTATATATTAGGGGTTGATTGTTGTGTATATATTAGGGGTTGATTGTTTTATATATTAGGGGTTGATTGTTTTATATATTAGGGGTTGATTGTTGTGTATATATTAGGGGTTGATTGTTGTGTATATATTAGGGGTTGATTGTTGTGTATATATTAGGGGTTGATTGTTGTATATATTAGGGGTTGATTGTTGTATATATTAGGGGTTGATTGTTTTATATATTAGGGGTTGATTGTTGTATATATTAGGGGTTGATTGTTGTATATATTAGGGGTTGATTGTTTTATATATTAGGGGTTGGTTGTTTTATATATTAGGGGTTGATTGTTTTATATATTAGGGGTTGATTGTTGTGTATATTAGGGGTTGATTGTTTTATATATTAGGGGTTGATTGTTGTATATATTAGGGGTTGATTGTTGTGTATATTAGGGGTTGATTGTTGTGTATATATTAGGGGTTGATTGTTGTATATATTAGGGGTTGATTGTTGTATATATTAGGGGTTGGTTGTTGTATATATTAGGGGTTGATTGTTGTGTGTATATTAGGGGTTGATTGTTGTATATATATTAGGGGTTGATTGTTGTATATATTAGGGGTTGATTGTTGTGTATATATTAGTGGTGGATTGTTGTATATATTAGGGGTTGATTGTTTTATATATTAGTGGTTGATTGTTGTATATATTAGGGGTTGATTGTTGTGTGTATATTAGGGGATGATTGTTGTATATATTAGGGGTTGATTGTTGTATATATTAGGGGTTGATTGTTGTATATATTAGGGGTTGATTGTTGTGTGTATATTAGGGGTTGATTGTTGTGTATATTAGGGGTTGATTGTTGTATATATTAGGGGTTGATTGTTGTATATATTAGGGGTTGATTGTTGTGTATATATTAGGGGTTGATTGTTGTATATATTAGGGGTTGATTGTTGTGTATATTAGGGGTTGATTGTTGTATATATTAGGGGTTGATTGTTGTATATATTAGGGGTTGATTGTTGTGTGTATATTAGGGGTTGATTGTTGTGTATATATTAGGGGTTGATTGTTTTATATATTAGGGGTTGATTGTTGTGTATATATTAGGGGTTGATTGTTGTATATATTAGGGGTTGATTGTTGTGTATATTAGTGGTTGGTTGTTCTATATATTAGTAGTGGATTGTTTTATATATTAGTGGTTGATTGTTGTATATATTAGGGGTTGATTGTTGTGTATATTAGTGGTTGGTTGTTGTGTATATTAGTTGTTGGTTGTTCTATATATTAGTAGTGGATTGTTTTATATATTAGTGGTTGATTGTTGTATATATTAGGGGTTGATTGTTGTGTATATTAGTGGTTGGTTGTTCTATATATTAGTAGTGGATTGTTGTATATATTAGGGGCTGGTTGTTGTACATATTAGTGGTTGATTGTTGTATATATTAGGGGTTGATTGTTGTATATATTAGGGGTTGATTGTTGTATATATTAGGGGTTGATTGTTGTATATATTAGGGGTTGATTGTTGTATATATTAGGGGTTGATTGTTGTATATATTAGGGGTTGATTGTTGTATATATTAGGGGTTGATTGTTGTATATATTAGGGGTTGATTGTTGTATATATTAGGGGTTGATTGTTTTATATATTAGGGGTTGATTGTTTTATATATTAGGGGTTGATTGTTGTATATATTAGGGGTTGATTGTTGTATATATTAGGGGTTGATTGTTGTGTATATTAGGGGTTGATTGTTGTATATATTAGGGGTTGATTGTTGTATATATTAGGGGTTGATTGTTGTATATATTAGGGGTTGATTGTTGTATATATTAGGGGTTGATTGTTGTATATATTAGGGGTTGATTGTTGTATATATTAGGGGTTGATTGTTGTGTATATTAGGGGTTGATTGTTGTGTATATTAGGGGTTGATTGTTTTATATATTAGGGGTTGATTGTTGTATATATTAGGGGTTGATTGTTGTGTATATTAGGGGTTGATTGTTGTATATATTAGGGGTTGATTGTTGTATATATTAGGGGTTGATTGTTGTATATATTAGGGGTTGATTGTTGTATATATTAGGGGTTGATTGTTGTGTATATATTAGGGGTTGATTGTTGTGTATATATTAGGGGTTGATTGTTTTATATATTAGGGGTTGATTGTTTTATATATTAGGGGTTGATTGTTGTGTATATATTAGGGGTTGATTGTTGTGTATATATTAGGGGTTGATTGTTGTGTATATATTAGGGGTTGATTGTTGTATATATTAGGGGTTGATTGTTGTATATATTAGGGGTTGATTGTTTTATATATTAGGGGTTGATTGTTGTATATATTAGGGGTTGATTGTTGTATATATTAGGGGTTGATTGTTTTATATATTAGGGGTTGGTTGTTTTATATATTAGGGGTTGATTGTTTTATATATTAGGGGTTGATTGTTGTGTATATTAGGGGTTGATTGTTTTATATATTAGGGGTTGATTGTTGTATATATTAGGGGTTGATTGTTGTGTATATTAGGGGTTGATTGTTGTATATATTAGGGGTTGATTGTTGTGTATATTAGGGGTTGATTGTTGTATGTATATTAGGGGTTGATTGTTGTATATATTAGGGGTTGGTTGTTGTATATATTAGGGGTTGATTGTTGTGTATATATTAGGGGTTGATTGTTGTATATATTAGGGGTTGATTGTTGTATGTATATTAGGGGTTGATTGTTGTATATATTAGTGGTTGATTGTTGTATATATTAGGGGTTGATTGTTGTATATATTAGGGGTTGATTGTTGTGTATATTAGGGGTTGATTGTTGTATATATTAGTGGTTGATTGTTGTATATATTAGGGGTTGATTGTTTTATATATTAGGGGTTGATTGTTGTATATATTAGGGGTTGATTGTTGTATATATTAGGGGTTGATTGTTTTATATATTAGGGGTTGATTGTTGTGTATATATTAGGGGTTGATTGTTTTATATATTAGGGGTTGATTGTTTTATATATTAGGGGTTGATTGTTGTGTATATATTAGGGGTTGATTGTTTTATATATTAGGGGTTGATTGTTGTGTATATATTAGGGGTTGATTGTTGTGTGTATATTAGGGGTTGATTGTTGTGTATATATTAGGGGTTGATTGTTTTATATATTAGGGGTTGATTGTTGTATATATTAGGGGTTGATTGTTGTATATATTAGGGGTTGATTGTTGTATATATATTAGGGGTTGATTGTTGTATATATTAGGGGTTGATTGTTGTGTATATATTAGGGGTTGATTGTTGTATATATTAGGGGTTGATTGTTGTATATATTAGGGGTTGATTGTTGTGTGTATATTAGGGGTTGATTGTTGTATATATTAGGGGTTGATTGTTGTATATATTAGGGGTTGATTGTTGTATATATTAGGGGTTGATTGTTGTGTGTATATTAGGGGTTGATTGTTGTGTATATTAGGGGTTGATTGTTGTATATATTAGGGGTTGATTGTTGTATATATTAGGGGTTGATTGTTGTGTATATATTAGGGGTTGATTGTTGTATATATTAGGGGTTGATTGTTGTACATATTAGGGGTTGATTGTTGTATATATTAGGGGTTGATTGTTGTATATATTAGGGGTTGATTGTTGTGTATATTAGGGGTTGATTGTTGTATATATTAGGGGTTGATTGTTGTATATATTAGGGGTTGATTGTTGTGTGTATATTAGGGGTTGATTGTTGTGTATATATTAGGGGTTGATTGTTTTATATATTAGGGGTTGATTGTTGTGTATATATTAGGGGTTGATTGTTGTGTATATTAGTGGTTGGTTGTTCTATATATTAGTAGTGGATTGTTTTATATATCAGTGGTTGATTGTTGTATATATTAGGGGTTGATTGTTGTGTATATTAGTGGTTGGTTGTTCTATATATTAGTAGTGGATTGTTGTATATATTAGGGGCTGGTTGTTGTACATATTAGGGGTTGATTGTTGTGTATATTAGGGGTTGATTGTTGTATATATTAGGGGTTGATTGTTTTATATATTAGGGGTTGATTGTTTTATATATTAGGGGTTGATTGTTGTATATATTAGGGGTTGATTGTTGTGTATATATTGGGGTTGATTGTTGTATATATTAGGGGTTGATTGTTGTATATATTAGGGGTTGATTGTTGTATATATTAGGGGTTGATTGTTTTATATATTAGGGGTTGATTGTTGTATATATTAGGGGTTGATTGTTGTGTATATATTAGTGGTTGATTGTTGTATATATTAGGGGTTGATTGTTTTATATATTAGGGGTTGATTGTTGTGTATATTAGGGGTTGATTGTTGTGTATATATTAGGGGTTGATTGTTGTGTATATTAGGGGTTGATTGTTGTATATATTAGGGGTTGATTGTTGTGTATATTAGGGGTTGATTGTTGTATATATTAGGGGTTGATTGTTGTGTATATTAGGGGTTGATTGTTGTGTATATTAGGGGTTGGTTGTTGTATATATTAGGGGTTGATTGTTGTATATATTAGGGGTTGATTGTTGTATATATTAGGGGTTGATTGTTGTGTATATATTAGGGGTTGATTGTTGTGTATATTAGGGGTTGATTGTTGTATATATTAGTGGTTGATTGTTGTATATATTAGGGGTTGATTGTTGTATATATTAGTGGTTGATTGTTGTATATATTAGGGGTTGATTGTTGTGTATATTAGGGGTTGATTGTTGTATATATTAGGGGTTGATTGTTGTATATATTAGGGGTTGATTGTTGTGTATATTAGGGGTTGATTGTTGTGTATATTAGTGGTTGATTGTTGTATATATTAGGGGTTGATTGTTGTGTATATTAGGGGTTGATTGTTGTGTATATATTAGGGGTTGATTGTTGTGTATATTAGGGGTTGATTGTTGTGTATATATTAGGGGTTGATTGTTGTGTATATTAGGGGTTGATTGTTTTATATATTAGGGGTTGATTGTTGTGTATATTAGGGGTTGATTGTTGTGTATATTAGGGGTTGATTGTTGTGTATATTAGGGGTTGGTTGTTCTATATATTAGGGGTTGATTGTTGTGTATATATTAGGGGTTGATTGTTGTGTATATTAGGGGTTGGTTGTTCTATATATTAGGGGTTGATTGTTGTGTATATATTAGGGGTTGATTGTTGTGTATATTAGGGGTTGGTTGTTCTATATATTAGGGGTTGATTGTTGTGTATATTAGGGGTTGGTTGTTGTATATATTAGGGGTTGATTGTTGTGTATATATTAGGGGTTGATTGTTGTGTATATATTAGGGGTTGATTGTTGTATATATTAGGGGTTGATTGTTGTGTATATATTAGGGGTTGATTGTTTTATATATTAGGGGTTGATTGTTGTGTATATTAGGGGTTGATTGTTGTATATATTAGGGGTTGATTGTTGTGTATATATTAGGGGTTGATTGTTGTGTATATATTAGGGGTTGATTGTTGTATATATTAGGGGTTGATTGTTGTGTATATTAGGGGTTGATTGTTGTGTATATTAGGGGTTGGTTGTTCTATATATTAGTAGTGGATTGTTGTATATATTAGGGGTTGATTGTTGTACATATTAGTGGTTGATTGCTGTATATATTAGTGGTTGATTGCTGTAGATATTAGTGGTTGATTGCTGTATATATTAGTGGTTGATTGCTGTATATATTAGTGGTTGATTGCTGTATATATTAGTGGTTGATTGTTGTGTATATATTAGGGGTTGATTGTTGTGTATATTAGGGGTTGATTGTTGTATATATTAGGGGTTGATTGTTGTATATATTAGGGGTTGATTGTTGTGTATATTAGGGGTTGATTGTTGTATATATTAGGGGTTGATTGTTGTATATATTAGGGGTTGATTGTTGTATATATTAGGGGTTGATTGTTGTATATATTAGGGGTTGATTGTTGTGTATATTAGGGGTTGATTGTTGTATATATTAGGGGTTGATTGTTGTATATATTAGGGGTTGATTGTTGTATATATTAGGGGTTGATTGTTGTGTATATTAGGGGTTGATTGTTGTATATATTAGGGGTTGATTGTTGTATATATTAGGGGTTGATTGTTGTATATATTAGGGGTTGATTGTTGTATATATTAGTGGTTGAATGTTGTATATATTAGTAGTTGATTGTTGCATATATTAGTGGTTGATTGTTGTATATATTAGGGGTTGATTGTTGTGTATATATTAGGGGTTGATTGTTGTATATATTAGGGGTTGATTGTTGTGTATATATTAGTGGTGGATTGTTGTATATATTAGGGGTTGATTGTTGTGTATATTAGGGGTTGATTGTTGTGTATATTAGGGGTTGATTGTTTTATATATTAGGGGTTGATTGTTGTATATATTAGGGGTTGATTGTTGTATGTATATTAGGGGTTGATTGTTGTATATATTAGGGGTTGATTGTTGTGTATATATTAGGGGTTGATTGTTGTGTATATATTAGTGGTTGATTGTTGTATATATTAGGGGTTGATTGTTGTATATATTAGGGGTTGATTGTTGTGTATATATTAGGGGTTGATTGTTGTATATATTAGGGGTTGATTGTTGTATATATTAGTGGTTGATTGTTGTGTATATATTAGGGGTTGATTGTTGTATATATTAGGGGTTGATTGTTGTGTATATATTAGGGGTTGATTGTTTTATATATTAGGGGTTGATTGTTGTATATATTAGGGGTTGATTGCTGTGTATATATTAGGGGTTGATTGTTGTATATATTAGGGGTTGATTGTTGTGTATATATTAGGGGTTGATTGTTGTATATATTAGGGGTTGATTGTTGTATATATTAGGGGTTGATTGTTGTGTATATATTAGGGGTTGATTGTTTTATATATTAGGGGTTGATTGTTGTATATATTAGGGGTTGATTGTTGTGTATATATTAGGGGTTGATTGTTGTATATATTAGGGGTTGATTGTTGTATATATTAGGGGTTGATTGTTGTGTATATATTAGGGGTTGATTGTTTTATATATTAGGGGCTGGTTGTTGTATATATATTAGGGGTTGATTGTTGTATATATATTAGGGGTTGATTGTTGTGTATATATTAGGGGTTGATTGTTGTGTATATATTAGGGGTTGATTGTTGTATATATTAGGGGTTGGTTGTTGTATATATTAGGGGTTGATTGTTGTGTATATTAGGGGTTGATTGTTGTGTATATATTAGGGGTTGATTGTTGTATATATTAGGGGTTGATTGTTGTATATATTAGGGGTTGATTGTTGTATATATATTAGGGGTTGATTGTTTTATATATTAGGGGTTGATTGTTGTGTATATATTAGGGGTTGATTGTTGTATATATTAGGGGTTGATTGTTGTATATATTAGGGGTTGATTGTTGTGTATATTAGGGGTTGATTGTTGTGTATATATTAGGGGTTGATTGTTGTATATATTAGGGGTTGATTGTTGTGTATATATTAGGGGTTGATTGTTGTATATATTAGGGGTTGATTGTTGTGTATATATTAGGGGTTGATTGTTGTATATATTAGGGGTTGATTGTTGTGTATATATTAGGGGTTGATTGTTGTATATATTAGGGGTTGATTGTTGTGTATATTAGGGGTTGATTGTTGTGTATATATTAGGGGTTGATTGTTGTGTATATATTAGGGGTTGATTGTTGTGTATATATTAGGGGTTGATTGTTGTGTATATATTAGGGGTTGATTGTTTTATATATTAGGGGTTGATTGTTGTGTATATATTAGGGGTTGATTGTTTTATATATTAGGGGTTGATTGTTGTGTATATATTAGGGGTTGATTGTTGTATATATTAGGGGTTGATTGTTGTGTATATATTAGGGGTTGATTGTTGTATATATTAGGGGTTGATTGTTGTGTATATATTAGGGGTTGATTGTTGTATATATTAGGGGTTGATTGTTGTATATATTAAGGGGTTGATTGTTGTGTATATATTAGGGGTTGATTGTTGTGTATATTAGGGGTTGATTGTTGTATATATTAGGAGGTTGATTGTTGTATATATTAGGGGTTGATTGTTGTGTATATATTAGGGGTTGATTGTTGTGCATATATTAGGGGTTGATTGTTGTATATATTAGGGGCCTGGTTGTTGTATATATTAGGGGTTGATTGTTGTGTATATATTAGGGTTGATTGTTGTATATATTAGGGGGTTGATTGTTGTATATATTAGGGGTTGATTGTTGTATATATTAGGGAGTTTGATTGTTGTGTGTATATATTAGGAGGTTGATTGTTGTGCCTATAGTAGGGGTTGATTGGTTTATATATTAGGGGTTGATTGTTGTGTAGTATATTAGGGGTTGATTGTTGTATATATTAGGGGTTGATTGTTGTATATATTAGGGGTTGATTGTTGTGTATATATTAGGGGTTGATTGTTGTATATATTAGGGGTTGATTGTTGTATATATTAGGGGTTGATTGTTGTATATATTAGGTGTTGATTGTTGTGTATATATTAGGGGTTGATTGTTGTATATATTAGGGGCTGGTTGTTGTATATATTAGGGGTTGATTGTTGTGTATATATTAGGGGTTGATTGTTGTATATATTAGGGGTTGATTGTTGTATATATTAGGGGTTGATTGTTGTATATATTAGGGGTTGATTGTTGTATATATTAGGGGTTGATTGTTGTATATATTAGGGGTTGATTGTTGTATATATTAGGGGCTGGTTGTTGTATATATTAGGGGTTGATTGTTGTGTATATTAGGGGTTGATTGTTGTGTATATTAGGGGTTGATTGTTTTATATATTAGGGGTTGATTGTTGATTCTCTCAACCAGCTTCATGAGGTAGTGGAATGCATTTTAATTAAACGTTTCTGTGGAATGTCATCCCTTCTTAATGCTTTGAGCCAATCAGTTCTGTGACAGGTAAGGGTGGTGTACAGAATTCAGCCCTATTTGGTAAAAGTCCACGTCCATATTATGGCAAGAACAGCTCAAATAAGCAAAGAGAAACGACAGTCCATCATTACTTTAAGACATGAAGGTCAGTCAATCAGGAAATTTTCAACAACTTTTAAAGTTTCTTCAAGTGCAGTCGCAAAAACCACCAAACTCTGTGACGAATCTGGCTCTCATGAGGACCGCCACAGGAAAGGAAGACCCAGAGTTACCTCTGCTGCAGAAGATACGTTCAATAGAGCTACCTGCTCAGAGGAGACAGTGTGAATCAGGCCTTCATGGTCAATTTGCTGCAAAGAATCCACTACTAAAGGACACCAGTAAGAAGAAGAGACTTGCTTCGGCCAAGAAACACAAACAATAGACATTAGACCGGTGGAAATCTGTCCTTTGGTCTGTGTGTTTGTGAAACAGATGATCTCTGCATGTGTGGTTCCCACCGTGAAGTATGGAGGAGGAGGTGTGATGGTGTGGGGGTGCTATGCCGGTGACACTGTCTGTGATTGATTTAGATTTCAAGACACACTTAATCAGCATGGCTACCACAGCATTCTGCCACGATACGCCATCCCATCTGACCCAAAACACACCTCCAGGCTGTGTAAGGGCTATTTGACCAAGAAGGAGAGTGAAGGAGCTGCATCAGATGACCTGGCCTCCACAATCACCCGACCTCAACCAAATTGAGATGGTTTGGGATGAGCTGGACCGGAGAGTGAAGGAAAAACAGCAAACAAGTGCTCAGCATATGTGGGAACTACTTCAAGACTGTTGGAAAACCATTCCTCATTAAGCTGTTTGAGAGAATGCCAAGAGTGCATACTCTGAAGAATCTCAAATATAAAATAGATTTTGATCTGTTTAACACTTTTTTGGTTAATACATGATTCCATATGTGTTATTTCATAGTTCTGATGTCTTCACTACTATTCTACAATGTAGAAAATAGTAGAAATAAAGAAAAACCCTTGAATGAGTGAGTTAACTTTTGACTGGTACTGTATTTATAAAAGAAGCTGATACTTGGTTCCACAAACAACATGTATTAAACGGTTATTTGTTGTTGTTTCTACATATATCCTACATTAACAAACTAATGAAAATGCTGCTTTGTAATTATAAAGTATTTATCTATTTATTCTATTGTTACCTAACATCTTCATTACACAACCAAATGTTTATTTTAGCGATAGCATATATTAAATGTGTTCGTTTATCACGGACGGACCAGTCGCAGCGTCGTCAGATGGGCCATTCCATCTCCCTTAATGGTCCATTATTCTGTCAAATATAAATAATTCAGGAGAGAGACGCAGGAATGCATCATTTTTTTATTTTTTATTGTACCCAAATTAAGGAGTGCCGTGTAAAGTCATGGGAACAAAGACCAAACAAACACTATACAAAAACACTGTCACATCTGCTCCTGCCACGCCCTCTAGTGCCTGTCACCTCCCGCCACTCCCCCAGTACTCTCTCCCCCTCCTTCTCTCTCTCTCTGTGTGTGTGTGTGTGTGATTGTGTAGGCAGAGACAGGTGTGCTGGAGTCAGAGCAGATCCCCACCAGCTGCAACCTGTTCAATAATCAAGACCTCTACAAATAGTCCGTCCTGCCACTTCCACGCTGCCAGATCATAATCTCTAATCAGTCAGTCCATGTTTATAGCTGTTTGTTCCTGTTGTGCCTGGTTTCCCTTGCCTGACGCTGTTTTCTTCTCCGCTACAGTTCTGCCCGTTCTGACTCGCTCTTGCTCAGTTGTGCACCGTGGCCTCCCACTCCTCTATCTATTCTGGTTAGAGCCAGTTTCTATTCTGGTAAAAGTCTGTTTCTATTTTGGTTGGAGCCAGTTTGGCAATTTCTCGCATGGAATAGCCTGACGAGTTTCAGAAGAAAGTTCTTTCTAAGGTTTTTTACATAAGGTTTTCTAATGATTAATCAGACTTTTGGATTAACTTGGATTAGCTAACACAACGCTAACACAACGTGCCATTGGAACACAGGAGTGATGGTTGCTGATAATGGACCTCTGTACACCTATGTAGATATTCCATAAAGAAATCAGCCGTTTCCAGCTACAATAGTCATTTACAACATTAACAATGTCTACACTGGATTTCTGATCAATTTGATGTTATTTTAAAGGACAAGAAAATGTGCTTTTCTTTCAAAAACAAGGACCCCAAACTTTTGCATGGTAGTGTATATAAAATAATTGATCTTTCGTCTCTCTCTTTATTTTCATAATTTTCTGTCAATTCTAAAATGCCTGAAGCGGAGATATCATCAGAACGAAGGAAACCCCTCTGTCTCAGTGTAGCCCTTGAATCTGATGTTGTCTGATGCTGTCTGATGCTGTCTGATGCTGTCTGGACCAAAAGAGCATAAAATGTTACCGCAGTCGCATTTGATTGATTGATGCCAGAAAGCATTTGGCATCCCTAGATGAAAAAATATAAAATAATTAGCCAATCAAAGTTGAGAACCCCCCCCCCCCCCCCCCAATGAAAATGTCATTTGAATGTTGGTACAAAAACCATGTTATTTGAATGTTTCATTAATTTCATTCAGATCAGATTTACTCTGTACAGCAAGCTGCAGTTTTACTTCTGCTATTGATGCGCTGTTTGCAGGGCCTAAAATGAACACCTGCCAAATACAGGTAGATTATGGCATTGGCAGGTAAGATGTATATTTAACCAGCCATGTAGGCAGGTGATCTGAGCTCCCCAGTGCATCTCACTCACATCTGCGAATATAAATAGAAATCAAGTATGAGCACATTCATAGCAAAATAAATGGTGCAGTAGCTGTTTTCAAAGTGATTTAGTCATTTTGAGTCATAGATGGTGGCTAATCACACAAAGAACTAGGAATCCTATAATAAACACAATTAGATAATAAACAAATAAACAATTCGAGCAACGCCTGGCTGGGGAGCTGTGCACACTGTGATTGAAGTGCTGAGGTAAGATTAATTTTAAGAAGCACTACACACAGGCATAAAAGTTGGTCTAATTTACTCAAAAGTCGACTTGAAGTGAGACTTTGTCCTTGTGTCTTTTGGCTATTTACGTTGTTTTGTTCACAAGCGGGGTTGTTTTTTTTCACTGTTTGAGCTTCAACTGTTACCGAAGACACATCGGCCAACTAGTCATCTCACAGGCACACTGTCACGGACAACTCAGAGTGCCTTGGTCGCCATGGTAACCTCCCCACTGAAAAGGGCAGCTGAATTTTACAAATAAAATCTGTGATAACATTGAGCAATATACCACATCACTTCTTACTAGTACTACAGTGCATTCGGAAAGTATTCCGATTTTTGTTCCACATTTTGTTAAGTTACAGCCTTATTGTAAAATTAATTAAATTGTTTTTTTTCCACCTCATCAATATGCACACAATTCCCCATAATTATGAAGACGCTACAAGCTTGGCACACCTGTATTGGGGAGTTTCTCATATTCTTCTTTTCAGACCCTCTCAAGCTCTGTCAGATTGGATGGGAAGCGTCGCTGCACAGCAATTTTCAGGTCTCTCCAGAGATGTTAGATCGTGTTCAAGTTCCCTGACCAAGGCCCTTCTCCCCTAATTGCTCAGTTTGGCCGGGCAGCCAGCTCTAGGAGGAGTCTCTGTGGTTCCAGACCTTCAATGCTTCAGAAATGTTTCGGTACCCTTCCTCAGATCCGTGCCTCAACACAATTCTGTCTCAGAGCTCTACGGACAATTCCTTCGACCTCATGACTTGTTGTTTTTTCTCTGACATGCACCTGTCAACTGTGGGACCTTTACGTAGACAGGTGTGTGCCTTTCCAAATCATGTCCAATCAATTGAATTTACCACAGGTGGACTCCAATCAAGTTTTAGAAACATCTCAAGGATGATCAGTGGAAACAGGATGCACCTGAGCTCAATTTAGAGTCTCATAGCAAAAGGTCCTAAAAATCTGTTTTCGCTTTGTCATTATGTGGTATTGTGTGTAGATTGATGAGGAAAACATTTAATTTAATTAATTTCATCATAACGTAACAAACTGTGGAAAAAGGGAAGGGGTCTGAATACTTTCTGAATTAACCGTAATACCAGGATCCAAACTGTGCAGGGGCCTTTTCCATAAATGCGAAGAGACATCTTTTACAAAACACCAAAAAGTTAACTGACATTCGGAGATTGCCAAACCAAGCCTTAGATACTGAGAGGGATGTTGTTTTCTGTTTGTCGAGATTTACATACTCTATTTGATTGTATTGTTGAAAACGGAAACCATGGCGAAGAGCTCTAAGTCGGTAATCGGTATGCAGTTGCTTATCGGTTGTGTGTCTGGTCCATTGGCACAGAAACCTGTTGGTGGAAAATCGTTGAATATGTTTTGATGTCATGATAAATATAGCATCAACATTTTTTTTTTTTTTTACCTGATTTGCCCCGAGCTGATTATTACAGCCGGCTCTGATCGTAGTGAAAGAGGCAGGGAGAGAGAGCTTGTCCGTGGTGAAACCTCAACCGTAGCCCTGCATGCCATCGACTGTGCCACAAAACCATGCTGATTTACAGTAGTAAAGTGGATATCCATGTTTTTAAACACAGGCTTTTTACAGTTATTGATATTTATGGTGGTAATAATTATTTTTGAATACATTTTGAGATCTGGAAGAGAGAGGGCTGGCTGGAAGGGCTGGCTGGAAGGGTGAGGGCTGGCTGGAAGGGTGAGGGCTGGCTGGAAAGGCTGGCTGGAAGGGTGAGGGCTGGCTGGAAGGGGAAGGGCTGGCTGGAAGGGTGAGGGCTGGCTGGAAGGGAGAAGGATGGCTGGAAGGGGAAGGGCTGGCTGGAAGGGTGAGGGCTGGCTGGAAGGGAGAGGGCTGGCTGGAAGGGAGAGGGCTGGAAGGAAGAGGGCTGGTTGGAAGGGGAAGGGCTGGCTGGAAGGGTGAGGGCTGGATGGAAGGGTGAGGGCTGGATGGAAGGGTGAGGGCTGGATGGAAGGGTGAGGGCTGGATGGAAGGGTGGGGGCTGGCTGGAAGGGCTGGCTGGAAGGGAGAGGGCTGGATGGAAGGGTGAGGGCTGGATGGAAGGGTGAGGGCTGGATGGAAGGGTGAGGGCTGGCTGAATGGAAGGGTAAGGGCCAGAGCAGTCCTACTTAAAATACATCATCATTAGTTTGATTCTAAACGGGGATATCCAACCAGCGTAGGGTGCCTTCTTGAAGTCTGAGGGCACAGCCCCTTCATTATGGTCGCGTCGTGCCCACACATCAAAGCAGCCTTTCCAGACTCTCAAGTAAAGGACGTGTTAACAAGACTACCCTAACACAGTGGCTACACACAAGTCCTACCACACACGGTGGAGTCATTGGCACCACCCAGCACAGATAATATTAGCAGGACTTCTGGCGTGGTGCAGGCTGCTCCCCTTGTGGTTCTGTAATATCTCCATTGCTCTCGGTGTGTATGTGTGTGTGTGTGTCTGTGAGTGTGTGAGTGTGTATGCGTATATATGTGTGAATGTGTGTGTGCACCAGAGCATGGAGTAGAACAGAGTAGAGTAGAGTAGAGTAGAATATAAGAGAGTATAGTAGAGTAGAATATAGTAGAGTAGAAGAGAGTAGAATAGAGTATAAGAGAGTGTAGTAGAGTAGAATAGAGTAGAGTAGAGTGGAATATAGTATAGTAGAGTAGAATAGAGCAGAGTATAGAAGAGTAGAATATAGTAGAGTAGAAGAGAGTAGAGTATAGTATAGTAGAGTAGAGTAGAATAGAGTAGAGCAGAGTATAGTATAGTAGAGTAGAACAGAGTAGAGTATATTAGAGTAGAATATAGTGTGGTAGAGTAGAATAGAGTAGAGTATTGTAGAGCATAGCAGAGTAGAATAGAGTATAGGTGAGTATAGTATAGTATAGTAGAAGAGAGTATAGTATAGTAGACTAGAGTATAGTAGAGTAGAAGAGAGTAGAGTATAGTAGAGTAGAATATAGTATAGTAGAGTAGAATATATTAGAATAGAGTATAGTAGAATAGAGTAGAAATTAGTAGAATTGAGTATAGTAGAATACAGTATAGTAGAATAGAGTATAGCACAATAGAGTAGAGTAGAATATAGTAGGGTATAGTAAAGCAGATTAGAATAGAGTAGAGTATAGTATAACAGAGTATAGAATAGAGTATAGTAGAATAGAATAGAGTAGAATATAGTATAGCAGAAGAGAGTAGAGTATAGTATAGTATAGTAGAATATAGTATAGTAGAGTAGAAAATAGTATAGTAGAATAGAGTATAGTAGAGTAGAATATAGTATATCAGAGTAGAATAGGGTAGAGTATATTAGAGTAGAATATAGTATGGTAGAGTCAAATAGAGTAGAGTAGAGTAGAATACAGTATAGTAGAATAGAGTATAGTAGAATAGAGTAGAAATTAGTAGAATAGAGTATAGTAGAATAGAGTATTGTAGAATAGACTATAGTAGAATAGAGTATAGTATAATAGAGTAGAAATTAGTAGAATAGTGTATAGTAGAATACAGTATTGTAGATTAGAGTATAGTAGAATAGAGTAGAGTAGAGTAGAATAGAGTAGAATATAGCAGGGTATAGTAAAGTAGAGTAGAATATAGTATAGTATAGTAGAGTATAACAGACTATAGAATATAGTATAGTAGAATATAGTATGGTGGAGTAGAGTAGAAAAGAGTATAGTAGAATAGAGTATAGTAGAGTAGAATATAGTATATCAGAGTAGAATAGAGTAGAGTATATTAGAGTAGAATATAGTGTAGCAGAGTAGAATAGAGTATAGTAGAGTATAGTAGAGTAGAATAGAATATAGTAGAGTAGAATATAGTATAGTAGAAGATAGTAGAGTATAGATAGTAGAATATAGTAGAGTATAGAAGACAGTAGAGTGGAATATAGTAGTGTAGAGTAGAAGTATAGTAGAATAGAGTAGAGTATAGTAGAATAGAAAATAGTATAGTAGAGTAGAATAGAGTAGTAGAGAATAAACCAGAGTAGAGTAGAATAGAGTGGAGTAGAACATAGTTTAGTAGAGTACAGTAGAATATAGTATAGTAGAATAGAATATAGTATAGTAGAGTAGAGAAAAGTATAATAGAGTAGAGTAGAGTATAGTAGAGTCGAATAGAGTATAGTAGAGTAGAGAATGATAGAGTAGAGTAGGGTAGAATCGAGTAGAATATAGTATAGTAGAAGAGATTATAATAGATTAGAGTAGAATCGAGAATAATAGGGTATAGTAGAATAGAGTAAAAATGAATAGAAGAGAGTATAGTAGAATAGAGCATAGTAGAATAGAGTATAGTAGAATAGAGTAGAAATTAGTAAAATAGAGTATTCCAGAATAGAGTAAAGTATAGTAGAATAGAGTAGAGTATAGTAGAATAGAGAAGAGTATGGTAGAGTATAGTAGAACAAAGTATAGTATAATACAGTATAGTATAGTATAGTAGAATAGAGTATAGTATAGCAGAATATAGTATAGTAGAATGGAGTAGAGTGGAGTATAGTGGAGCATAGTATAACATATAGAGTATAGTATAGTAGAGTAGAATGGAGCAGAGTATGGCTGAATAGAGTAGAGCATAGTAGAGTACTGTAGAATAGAGTAGAGTAGAATAGAGTAGAGTAGTGTATAGTAGAATCGAGTGGAGTATAGTAGAGTAAGGTAGAATAGAGTATAGTATAGTAGAATAGAATATAGTCAAATCAAACTCAAATCAAATCAAATGTTATTTGTCACATACACATGGTTAGCAGATGTTAATGCGAGTGTAGCGAAATGCTTGTGCTTCTAGTTCCGACAATGCAGTAATAACAAGTAATCTAACTAACAATTCCAAAACTACTGTCTTGTACACAGTGTAAGGGGATAAAGAATATGTACATAAGGATATATGAATGAGTGATGGTACAGAGCAGCATAGGCAAGATACAGTAGATGGTATCGAGTACAGTATGTACAAATGAGATGAGTATGTAAACAAAGTGGCATAGTTTAAAGTGGCTAGTGATACATGTAATACATAAGGATACAGTCGATGATATAGAGTACAGTATATACGTATGCATATGAGATGAATAATGTAGGGTAAGTAACATTATATAAGGTAGCATTGTTTAAAGTGGCTAGTGATATATTTACATCATTTCCCATCAATTCCCATTATTATTATTAATTAGTAGAGTATAGTAGAATAGAGAAGAGTATGGTAGAGTATATTGGAACAGAGTATAGTAGAATATAGTATAGTCTAGTAGAATATAGTATAGCATAGCAGAATATAGTATAGTAGAATGGAGTAGAGTGGAGTATAGTGGAGCATAGTAGAACATAGTAGAGTATAGTATAGTAGAGTAGAATGGAGTAGAGTATGGTTGAATAGAGTAGAGCATAGTAGAGTAATGTAGAATAGAGTAGAGTAGAATAAAGTAGAGTAGTGTATAGTAGAATCGAGTGGAGTATAGTAGAGTAAGGTCGAATAGAATAGAGTATAGTAGAATAAAATATAGTTGAATATAATATAGTGCAGTATAGTAGAATAGAGTAGAGTATAGTAGAATAGAGTAGAGTATAGTAGAATAGAGTATGGTAGAAATTAGTAAAGTATAGTAGAGTAGAGTAGAATAGAGTAGAGTATAGTAGATTATATCAGAGTATAGTAGAATAGAGTAGAGTATAGTAGAATAGACTATGGTAGGATCGAGTAAAGTAGAGTAGAGTAGAGAAGAATAGAGTATAGTAGAATATAGCAGAGTATAGTAGAATAGAGTAGAGTATAGTAGAATAGAGTATGGTAGAATAGAGTAAAGTATAGTAGAGTAGAATAGAGTAGAGTAGAGTAGAATAGAGTAGAGTATAGTAGAATAGAGTAGAGTATAGTAGAACAGAGAAGAGTATGGTAGAGTATAGTAGAACAGAGTAAAGTAGAATACAATAGTATAATAGAGTATAGTATAGTAGAAATTGTATAGTAGAATGGAGTAGAGTGGAGTATAGTAGAGTAAGGTCGAATAGAATAGAGTATAGTAGAATAGAATATAGTCGAATATAATATGGTGCAGTATAGTAGAATAGAGTAGAGTATAGTAGAATAGAGTATGGTAGAATAGAGTAAAGTATAGTAGAGTAGAATAGAGTAGAGTAGAGTAGAGTAGAATAGAGTAGAGTATAGTAGAATAGAGTATGGTAAAATAGAGTAGAGTATAGTAGAATATAGCAGAGTATAGTATAATATAGCAGAGTATAGTAGAATATGGTAGATTATAGTAGAATAGAGTATGGTAGAATAGAGTAGAGTATGGCAGAATAGAGTATGGCAGAATAGTGTAGAATATAGTAGAATATAGTAGAATATAGCAGAGTATAGTAGAATATAGCAGAGTATAGTAGAATAGAGTAGTTTATAGTAGAATAGAGTATGGTAGAATAGAGTATGGCAGAATAGAGTAGAGTATAGTAGAATATAGCAGAGTATAGTAGAATAGAGTAGAGTATAGTAGAATAGAGTATGGTAGAATAGAGTATGGTAGAATAGAGTAGAGCATAGTAGAATATAGCAGAGTATAGTAGAATAGAGTATAGTATAATAGAGTATGGCAGAATAGAGCAGAGTATAGTAGAGCAGAGTAAAATAGATTAGAGTATAGTAGAATATAGCAGAGTATAGTACAGTAGAGTAGAGTATAGTAGAATAGAGTATGGTAGAATAGAGTAGAGTATAGTAGAATAGAGTATGGCAGAATATAGCAGAGTATAGTAGAATAGAGTAGAGTGTAGTAGCCTAGAGTATGGTAGAATAGAGTAGAGTATAGTATAACAGAGTATAGCAGAATAGAGTAGAGTAGAGTATAGTAGAGTATGGTAGAATAGAATAGAGTATGGTAGAATATAGCAGAGTATAGTAGAATACAGTAGAGTATAGTAGAATAGAGTATGACAGAGCAGAGTATAGTCTAGTAGAGTAAAGTAGAATAGAGTAGAGTATAGTAGAGTATAGTAGAATATAGCAGATTATAGTAGAATAGAGTATGGCAGAATAGAGTAGAGTATAGTAGAATATAGAAGAGTATAGTAGAATATAGCAGAGTATAGCAGAATAGTGTAGAGTAAAGTAGAGTAGAGTATAGTAGAATATAGTATGGTAGAGTAGAGTAGAATAGAGTATAGCAGAGTAGAGTATAGTAGAATAGAGTATGGCAGAATAGAGTAGAGCATAGTAGAATAGAATATGGTAGAATAGAGTAGCATATAGTAGAATATAGTAGAGTATAGTAGAGCAGAAGAGAAGATATAATCAGATCCATCTACTCAGGAAACCGTGGAATGAAGCATGTGTACATTCGCAGTACACTGGTTACTTGTTTTACAGCCCACATAGTATCAATTTGTAGCAGCAGATATATTAATGTGTATGTCCTTCTACCCTACCAACCTCAACCCTTCTGAATGTTACATGTTGAGAGAGAGTGAGAGAGAGAGAGAGTGTGTGTGTGTGTGTGTGTGTGTGTGTATGTCGTCTCTGTCAGCTTTTCACACAAAATTTTCATCTTCATCTGTCGCTTTAGCTGAGGCCCATTACTCTCTGCTACTCTCTCCTCTTCCTCACTCCCTCACCTCTCCCCCACCCCTCCTCTCTCTCCTCTCCCTCACTCCCCTCTCCTCTGTCACTCACCTCCTCACTCCTCTCCCTCACACCCCTCCTCTTTCTCTCCCCCACTCCCCTCCTCTCTCTCACTCACTCACCTCCTCTCTCTTTCTCTTCTCCCTCACACCCCTCTCGCTCTCCTCTCCCCCACTCCCCTCCTCTCTCCTCTCCCCCACCCATCCTTGCTCTCTCCTCTCCCCCACTCCCCCTCTCTCCTCTCCCTCACTCCCCTCCTCTCTCTCTCACACCCCTCCTCTCTCTCTCTCCTCTTCCCCACTCCCCTCTCCGCCACACCCCTCCTCTAACTCTCCTCTCCCTCACTCCTCTCCTCTCTCTCACTCCCCTCCTCTCTCTCACTCACTCACCTCGTCTCCCTCACAACCCTCTCTCTCTCCTCTCCCCTCCTCTCTCGCTCTCGCCCTCACACCCCGCCTCTCTCTCTCCTCTCCTCTCCTCTCTCGCTCTCTCCCTCACACCCCTCCTCTCTCTCTCCTCGCCCCCACTCACCTCCTCTCTCCTCTCCATCACTCCCCTCCTCTCCCCCACTCCACTCATCTAAGTCTCCTCTCCCTCTCTCCCCTACTCTCTCTCTCATCTCCCTCACTCCCCTCCTCGCTCTCTCTCCTCTCCTCTCTCTCTCCTCTCCCTCACTCCTCTCCTCTCTCTCCCTCACTCACTCCTCTCTTCTCTCTCTCCTCTCCCTCACTCCCCTAATCTCTCCCTCCTCCCCCCATCTCTCTTCCTCATCCCTTCACCTCTCCTTCTCTCTCTCCTCTCCTTCCCTCACTCCTCTCTCCTGTCCCTCACTCCTCTCTTCTCTCTCCTCTCCCTCACTCCCCTAATCTCTCCCTCCTCCCCCCATCTCTCTTCCTCATCCCTTCACCTCTCCTTCTCTCTCTCCTCTCCTTCCCTCACTCCTCTCTCCTGTCCCTCACTCCTCTCTTCTCTCTCTCCTCTCTCTCACTCCCCTAATCTCTCCCTCCTCCCCATCTCTCTTCCTCATCCCTTCACCTCTCCTCCTCTCTCTCCTCTCCCTCCCTCACTCCTCTCTCCTGTCCCTCACTCCTCTCTTCTCTCTCTCTCTCCTCTCCCTCACTCCCCTCACCTCTCTCCCTCCTCCTTCCCCCTCATCTCTTTCCCCCATCTCTCTCCCTCCTCCCTCCCCCCCTCCTCCTCTCTCTCCTCTCTCCCTTCTCCTCTCCTCCTCTCTCCCTCCTGCCCCTCATCTCTCTCCCTCCTCCCTTCACCTCTCCTTCTCTCCTCTCTCTCTCCCTCCATCTCTCTCAGAGGAACACAAGTCTGCCAAAACTGCCAGCAGGAGGAATATACTAATTTACACAACTTGCTGGATCTACATTTCTTAATTAGATTACAATTCTTCTAATGGTTGTTGGACCACTCTAAAAAATTACATATTAAAACAGGGAGATTACCTTATGTGATAATATAGAATGAAATAGCAGCTTGGAGATGATAAATAACAGGCATAATGTTATGTTCAGCTCAGAACTGTTCTCTCTCTCTGTCGTCTGGTCAAATCAAGAGTGTGAAAACAACTCCGTATGGATACCCTCTCTCGCTCTCTCTCTCCCTCTCTGGCTCTTGCTCTCTCTGGCTCACTCTCTCTCTCTGGCTCTCTCTCTCTCTGTCTCTGGCTCTCTCTCTCTCTGGCTCTCTCTCTGGCTCTCTCTCTCTGGCTCTCGCTGGCTCTCGCTCTCTCTGGCTCTCGCTCTCTCTGGCTCTCTCTCTCCAGCTGTCATCCCATAGCCCTTTTTTGACACCTACTCATGAACCCCCTGTCTTTCCATTTACTGTAACCAACACCTCTCCACTACCTCCCTCATCCCCCTCTTGTCTCTCAGAACAGATCTGCAGGGATCAGGGAAGAACTAAGAGTATAATACATTAACCACCATCTTCAATCCCCAGAGACCATAACATAAGGCCCTTTTTTATAACTTATACCCCCGATTTCGTGGTTTCCAGTGAAACCATTTCGTGGTTTCCGTACGGACTCGGGAGCAGCAAAGGTCGAGAGCCGTGCGTCCTCCAAAACACAACCAACCAAGCCGCACTGCTTCTTGACACAATTGTGAACACTTAATCCGGAAGTTCCTTAGACCACTGAGCCTGGACTCGAACCAGGATCTCTAGAGGCACAGCAAGCACTGCGATGCAGTTCCTTAGACCACTGAGCCTGGACTCGAACCAGGATCTCTAGAGGCACAGCAAGCACTGCGATGCAGTTCCTTAGACCACTGCATCACTCGGGAGGGCGGGATGAAACAGCTTGATCAGGAAGAGGAACAATACAAGTAGTATCCACCCTTCCCTTCATCCGCCCCTCCATTCATCCACCCCTCCATTAATCATCCCCTCCATTCATCCACCCCTCCATTCATCAACACTTCCATTCATCTACACCTCCATTCTCCATCCATATATTCATCCACCCCTCCATTAATCCACCCATCCATTCATCCACCCTTCCATTTATCTACACCTCCATTCATCCACCCTTACCTTCATCCACCCCTCCATCCATCCACCCCTCCATTCATCCACCCCTCCATTAATCATCCCCTCCATTCATCCACCCCTCCATTCATCCACCCCTCCATTCATCCACACCTCCATTCTCCATCCATATATTCATCCACCCATCCATTCATCCACCCTTGCCTTCATCCACCCCTCCATTAATCATCCCCTCCATTAATCATCCCCTCCATTCATCCACCCCTCCATTCATCCACCCCTCCATTCATCCACACCTCCATTCTCCATCCATATATTCATCCACCCATCCATTCATCCACCCTTCCCTTCATCCACACATCCATTCATCCACCCCTACATTCTCCATCCATATATTCATCCACCCCTCCATCCATCCACCCCTCCATTAATCCACCCATCCATTCATCCACCCATATATTCATCCACCCCTCCATCCATCCACCCCTCCAATCATCCACCCCTCCATTCATCAACCCTTCCATTCATCCACCCCTCCATTCATCCATCCATACATTCATCCACCCTTCCATTCATCCATCCATACATTCATCCACACCTCCATTCATCCATCCATCCATCCATTCAGACCCCCCCATTCATCCATCCATCCATACATTCATCCACCCCTCCATTCATAAATCCATACAGCCACCCTTCCCTTCATCTACCCATCCATTCATCCACCCCTCCATTCTCCATCCATATATTAATCTACCCCTCCATTCATCCATCCATCCATACATTCATCCACCCCTCTATTCATCCATCCATCCATACATTCATCCACCCCTCCATTCATCCACCACTCCATTCATCCATCCATACATTCATCCACCCATCCACCACTCCATTCATCCATCCATACATTCATCCAACCCTGCATTAATCCACCCCTCCATTAATCCACCCCTCCATTAATCCACCCCTCCATTCATCCACACCTCCATTCATCAACCCTTCCGTTCATCCAACCATCCATTAATCCACCCCTCCATTCTCCATCCATATATTCATCCACCCCTCCATTAATCCACCCCTCCATTCATCCACCCTTCCATTCATCTACACCTCCATTCATCCACTTGCCCCTTCATCCACCCCTCCATCCATCCACCACTCCATTCATCCCCCCCATACATTCATCCAACCCTGCATTAATCCACCCCTCCATTAATCCACCCATCCATTAATCCACCCCTCCATTCATCCACACCTCCATTCATCCACCCTTCCGTTCATCCAACCATCCATTAATCCACCCCTCCATTCTCCATCCATATATTCATCCACCCCTCCATTAATCCACCCCTCCATTCATCCACCCTTCCATTCATCTACACCTCCATTCATCCACTTGTCCCTTCATCCACCCCTCCATCCATCCACCCCTCCATTAATCCATCACTCCATTCATCCCCCCACCCACCCTTCCATTCATCCACCCCTCTATTCATCCACCCATCCATTCATTCATCCACATATACATTCATCCAACCCTCCATTCATCCATCCATACATTCATCCACCCCTCTATTCATCCATCCATACATACATTCATCCACCCCTCCATTCATCCACCACTCCATTCATCCATCCATACATGCATCCACCCATCCACCACTCCATTCATCCATCCATACATTCATCCACCCCTCCATTAATCCACCCCTCCATTAATCCACCCCTCCATTCATCCACCCTTCCATTCATCCACACCTCCATTCATCCACCCTTCCCTTCATCCACCCATCCATTAATCCACCCCTCCATTCTCCATCCATATATTCATCCACCCCTCCATCCATCCATCCCTCCATTAATCCACCCCTCCATTCATCCACCCTTCCATTCATCTACACCTCCATTCATCTACACCTCCATTCATCCACCCTTCCCTTCATCAACCAATCCAGTCATACACCCCTCCATACTCCATCCATATATTCATCCACCCCTCCATCCATCCACCCCTTCATTAATCCACCCTTCCATTAATCATCCCCTCCATTAATCATCCCCTCCATTCATCCACCCTTCCCTTCATCCACCCATCCATTAATCCACCCCTCCATTCTCCATCCATATATTCATCCACCCCTCCATCCATCTACCCCTCCATTAATCCACCCATTCATTCATCCACCCTTCCATTAATCTACACCTCCATTCATCCACCCTTCCCTTCATCAACCAATCCAGTCATCCACCCCTCCATTCTCCATCCATATATTCATCCACCCCTCCATCCATCTACCCCTCCATTAATCCACCCCTCCATTCATCCACCCTTCCATTCATCTACACCTCCATTCATCCAGCCTTCCCTTCATCAACCAATCCAGTCATCCACCCCTCCATTCTCCATCCATATATTCATCCACCCCTCCATCCATCCACCCCTCCATTCATCCACCCCTCCATTCATCCACCCCTCCATTAATCATCCCCTCCATTCATCCACCCCTCCATTAATCATACCCTCCATTCATCCACCCCTCCATTCATCCACACCTCCATTCTCCATCCATATATTCATCCACCCATCCATTCATCAACCCTTCCCTTCATCCACCCATCCATTCATCCACCCCTCCATTCTCCATCCATATATTCATCCACCCCTCCATTAATCCACCCCTCCATTCATCCACCGATCCATTCATCCACCCCTCCATTCTCCATCCATATGTTCATCCACCCCTCCATCCATCCATCCCTACAATCATCCACCCCTCCATTCATCAACCCTTCCATTCATCCACCCCTCCATTCATCCATCCATACATTCATCCAACCTTCCATTCATCCATCCATACATTCATCCACACCTCCATTCATCCATCCATCCAGACCCCTCCATACATTTATCCACCCTTCCATTCATCCACCCCTCCATTCATCCTCCCTTCCATTCATGCATCCATACAATCATCCACCATTCCATTCATCCACCTATCCATTCATTCATCCACCCCTCCATCCATCCATACATTAATCCATCCCTCCATACATTCTTCCATCCATACATTCATCCACCCCTCCATTCATTCATCCATCCATACATTCATCCACCCCACCATTCATCCACCCATCCATTCATTCATCCACATATACATTCATCCAACCCTCCATTCATCCATCCATCCATATATTCATCCACCCATCCATTCATTCATCCACATATACATTCATCCGACCCTCCATTCATCCATCCATCCATATATTCATCCAACCATCCACCACTCCATTCATTCATCCATACATTCATCCAACCCTCCATTAATCCACCCCTCCATTAATCCACCCCTCCATTAATCCAACCCTCCATTCATCCACCCCTCCATTCATCAACACCTCCATTCATCCACACCTCCATTCTCCATCCATATATTCATCCACCCATCCACCACTCCATTCATCCATCCATATATTCATCCAACCCTCCATTAATCCACCCCTCCATTCATCCACCCCTCCATTCATCAACACTTCCATTCATCCACACCTCCATTCTCCATCCATATATTCATCCACCCCTCCATCCATCCATCCACCCCTCCATTAAACCACACCTCCATTCATCCACCCCTCCATTCACCATCCAAATATTCATCCACCCCTCCAATCATCCACCCCTCCATTCATCTACCCTTCCATTCATCAACCCTTCCATTCATCCACATCGCCATTCATCCATCCATACATCCATACATTCATCCACCCTTCCACTCATCCATCCATACATTCATCCACACCTCCATTCATCAATCCATCCATACATTCATCGACCCCTCCATTCATCAATCCATACATCCACCCCTCCATTCATCCACCCCTCCATTCATCCACCCCTCCATTCATGCATCTATCCATTCATCCACTCTTCCATTCATCCACCACTCCATTCATCCACCCATCTATTCATCCATACATCCATACATTCATCCACCACTCCATTCATCCACCACTCCATTCATCCACCACTCCATTCATCCATAGTCAGGTCAGGTCTCCTACATAGTCAGGTCTCTAACACAGTCATGTAAGGGCTCCTACATAGTCAGGTCAGGTCTCCTACGTAGTCAGGTCAGGTCTATAACATAGTCATGTCAGGTCTAGTACATAGACAGGTCAGGTCTCCTAAATTGTCAGGTCAGGTATCCTACATAGTCAGGGCAGGTCTCCTACATAGTCAGATCTCCTACATAGTCAGGTCAGGTCTCCAACATAGTCAGGTCTCCTACATAGTAAGGTCAGGTCTCCTACATAGTCTGTTCAGGTCTCCTACATAGTCTGGTCAGGTCTCCTACATAGTCAGGTCAGGTCCCTTAAATAGTCAGGTCAGGTCTCCTACATAGTCAGGTCTCCTACATAGTCAGGTCAGGTCTCCTACATAGTCAGGTCAGGTCTCCTACACAGTCAGGTCAGGTCTCCTACACAGTCAGGTCAGGTCTCCTACACAGTCAGGTCAGGTCTCCTACATAGTCAGGTCAGGTCCCTTAAATAGTCAGGTCAGGTCTCCTACATAGTCAGGTCTCCTACATAGTCAGGTCAGGTCTCCTACATAGTCAGGTCAGGTCTCCTACATAGTCAGGTCAGGTCTCCTACACAGTCAGGTCAGGTCTACTTCTTAGTAAGGTTAGGTCTCCTACATAGTCAGGTCAGGTCTCCAACATAGTCAGGTCTCCTACATAGTCAGGTCAGGTCTCCAACATAGTCAGGTCTCCTACATAGTAAGGTCAGGTCTCCTACATAGTCTGTTCAGGTCTCCTACATAGTCTGGTCAGGTCTCCTACATAGTCAGGTCAGGTCCCTTAAATAGTCAGGTCAGGTCTCCTACATAGTCAGGTCTCCTACATAGTCAGGTCAGGTCTCCTACATAGTCAGGTCAGGTCTCCTACACAGTCAGGTCAGGTCTCCTACACAGTCAGGTCAGGTCTCCTACACAGTCAGGCCAGGTCTCCTACATAGTCAGGTCAGGTCCCTTAAATAGTCAGGTCAGGTCTCCTACATAGTCAGGTCTCCTACATAGTCAGGTCAGGTCTCCTACACAGTCAGGTCAGGTCTCCTACACAGTCAGGTCAGGTCTCCTACATAGTCAGGTCTCTAACACAGTCAGGTCAGGTCTCCTACATAGTCAGGTCAGGTCTACTTCTTAGTCAGGTTAGGTCTCCTACATAGTCAGGTTAGGTCTCCTTCATAGTCAGGTCTCCTAAATAGTCAGGTCAGATCTCCTACATAGTCAGGTCAGGTCTCCTACACAGTCAGGTCAGGTCTACTTCTTAGTAAGGTTAGGTCTCCTACATAGTCAGGTTAGGTCTCCTTCATAGTCAGGTCTCCTACATAGTCAGGTCAGGTCTCATACATAGTCAGGTCTCTAACACAGTCAGGTCAGGTCTCCTACATAGTCAGGTCAGGTCTACTTCTTAGTCAGGTTAGGTCTCCTACATAGTCAGGTCAGGTCTCCTACATAGTCAGGTCAGGTCTCCTACATAGTCAGGTCAGGTCTCCTACATAGTCAGGTCAGGTCTCCTACATAGGCAGGTCAGGTCTAGTACATAGACAGGTCAGGTCTCCTAAATGGTCAGGTCAGGTATCCTACATAGTCAGGTCAGAACTCCTACACATTCAGGTCAGGTCTCCTACACAGTCAGGTCACGTCTCCTACACAGTCAGGTCACGTCTCCTACATAGTCAGGTCAGGTCTCCTACATAGTCATGTCAGGTCTCCTACATACTCAGGTTAGGTCTACTTCGTAGTCAGGCCTGGTCTCCTAAATAGTCAGGTCAGGGCTCCTACATAGTCAGGTCAGGTCTCCTACATAGTCAGGTCAGGTCTACTCAATAGTCAGGTCTATACATAGTCAGGTCTCCTACATAGTCAGGTCAGGTCTCCTACATAGTCAGGTCTCCTACATAGTAAGGTCAGGTCTCCTACATAGTCTGGTCAGGTCTCCCACATAGTCTGGTCAGGTCTCCTACATAGTCTGGTCAGGTCTCCTACATAGTCTGGTCAGGTCTCCTACATAGTCAGGTCAGGTCTCCTACATAGTCAGGTCTCTAACACAGTCAGGTCAGGTCTCCTACATAGTCAGGTCAGGTCTACTTCTTAGTCAGGTTAGGTCTCCTACATAGTCAGGTTAGGTCTCCTTCATAGTCAGGTCTCCTAAATAGTCAGGTCAGATCTCCTACATAGTCAGGTCAGGTCTCCTACACAGTCAGGTCAGGTCTCCTACACAGTCAGGTCAGGTCTACTTCTTAGTAAGGTTAGGTCTCCTACATAGTCAGGTTAGGTCTCCTTCATAGTCAGGTCTCCTACATAGTCAGGTCAGGTCTCATACATAGTCAGGTCTCTAACACAGTCAGGTCAGGGCTCCTACATAGTCAGTTCAGGTCTCCTACATATTAAGGTCTACTACATAGTCAGGTCTCCTACATAGTCAGGTCAGGTCTCCTACATAGTCAGGTCAGGTCTCCTACATAGTCAGGTCAGGTCTCCTACATAGTCAGGTCAGGTCTCCTACATAGTCTGGTCAGGTCTCCTAAATTGTCAGGTCTCCTACATAGTCAGTTCTCCTACATAGTCAGGTCAGGTCTCCTACATAGTCAGGTCAGGTCTCCTACATAGTCAGGTCAGGTCTCCTACATAGTCAGGTCAGGTCTCCTACATAGGCAGGTCAGGTCTAGTACATAGACAGGTCAGGTCTCCTAAATGGTCAGGTCAGGTATCCTACATAGTCAGGTCAGGTCTCCTACACATTCAGGTCAGGTCTCCTACACAGTCAGGTCACGTCTCCTACACAGTCAGGTCAGGTCTCCTACATAGTCAGGTCAGGTCTCCTACATAGTCATGTCAGGTCTCCTACATACTCAGGTTAGGTCTACTTCGTAGTCAGGCCTGGTCTCCTAAATACTCAGGTCAGGGCTCCTACATAGTCAGGTCAGGTCTCCTACATAGTCAGGTCAGGTCTCCTCAATAGTCAGGTCTATACATAGTCAGGTCTCCTACATAGTCAGGTCAGGTCTCCTACATAGTCAGGTCTCCTACATAGTAAGGTCAGGTCTCCTACATAGTCTGGTCAGGTCTCCCACATAGTCTGGTCAGGTCTCCTACATAGTCTGGTCAGGTCTCCTACATAGTCTGGTCAGGTCTCCTACATAGTCAGGTCAGGTCTCCTACATAGTCAGATCAGGTCTCCTACATAGTCAGGTCTCCTTCATAGTCGGGTCTCCTACATAGTCATGTCAGTTCTCCTACATAGTCAGGTCAGGTCTCCTACATAGTCAGGTCAGGTCTCCTACATAGTCATGTCAGGTCCCCTACATAGTCATGTCAGGTCTCCTACATAGTGAGGTCAGGTCTACTACATAGTCATGTCAGGCCTCCTACATAGTCAGGTCAGGTCTTCTAAATTGTCAGGTAAGGTATCCTACATAGTCAGGTCAGGTATCCTACCTAGTCAGGTCTCCTACATAGTCAGGTCTCCTACATAGTCAGGTCTCCTACATAGTCAGGTCTCCTACATAGTAAGTTCAGGTCTCCTACATAGTCTGGTCAGGTCTCCTACATAGTCTGGTCAGGTCTCCTACATAGTCTGGTCAGGTCTCCTACACAGTCAGGTCAGGTCTCCTACACAGTCAGGTCAGGTCTCTTACACAGTCAGGTCAGGTCTCCTACACAGTCAGGTCAGGTCTCCTACATAGTCAGGTCTCTAACACAGTCAGGTCAGGTCTCCTACATAGTCAGGTCAGGTCTACTTCTTAGTCAGGTTAGGTCTCCTACATAGTCAGGTCAGGTCTCCTACATAGTCAGGTCAGGTCTCCTACATAGTCAGGTCAGGTCTATTTCGTAGTCAGGTCAGGTATCCTACATAGTCAGGTCTGGTCTCCTAAATAGTCAGGTCAGGTCTCCTACATAGTCAGGTCAGGTCTCCTACATAGTCAGGTCAGGTCTCCTACGCAGTCAGGTCAGGTCTCCTACACAGTCAGGTCAGGTCTCCTACACAGTCAGGTCAGGTCTCCTACACAGTCAGGTCAGGTCTCCTACATAGTCAGGTCAGGTCTCCTACATAGTCAGGTCAGGTCTCCTACATAGTCAGGTCTCTAACACAGTCAGGCCAGGTCTCCTCAATAGTCAGGTCTATACATAGTCAGGTCTCCTACATAGTCAGGTCAGGTCTCCTACATAGTCAGGTCTCCTACATAGTAAGGTCAGGTCTCCTACATAGTCTGGTCAGGTCTCCTACATAGTCTGGTCAGGTCTCCTACATAGTCAGGTCAGGTCTCCTACATAGTCAGATCAGGTCTCCTACATAGTGAGGTCAGGTCTACTACATAGTCATGTCAGGTCTCCTACATAGTCTGGTCAGGTCTCCTACATAGTCAGGTCAGGTCCCTTAAATAGTCAGGTCAGGTCTCCTACATAGTCAGGTCTCCTACATAGTCAGGTCAGGTCTCCTACATAGTCAGGTCAGGTCTCCTACACAGTCAGGTCAGGTCTCCTACACAGTCAGGTCAGGTCTCCTACACAGTCAGGTCAGGTCTCCTACATAGTCAGGTCAGGTCCCTTAAATAGTCAGGTCAGGTCTCCTACATAGTCAGGTCTCCTACATAGTCAGGTCAGGTCTCCTACATAGTCAGGTCAGGTCTCCTACATAGTCAGGTCAGGTCTCCTACACAGTCAGGTCAGGTCTCCTACACAGTCAGGTCAGGTCTCCTACACAGTCAGGTCAGGTCTCCTACATAGTCAGGTCTCTAACACAGTCAGGTCAGGTCTCCTACACAGTCAGGTCAGGTCTCCTACACAGTCAGGTCAGGTCTACTTCTTAGTAAGGTTAGGTCTCCTACATAGTCAGGTTAGGTCTCCTTCATAGTCAGGTCTCCTACATAGTCAGGTCAGGTCTCATACATAGTCAGGTCTCTAACACAGTCAGGTCAGGGCTCCTACATAGTCAGTTCAGGTCTCCTACATATTAAGGTCTACTACATAGTCAGGTCTCCTACATAGTCAGGTCAGGTATCCTACATAGTCAGGTCAGGTCTCCTACATAGTCAGGTCAGGTCTCCTACATAGTCAGGTCAGGTCTCCTACATAGTCAGGTCAGGTCTCCTACATAGTCTGGTCAGGTCTCCTAAATTGTCAGGTCTCCTACATAGTCAATTCTCCTACATAGTCAGGTCAGGTCTCCTACATAGTCAGGTCAGGTCTCCTACATAGTCAGGTCAGGTCTCCTACATAGTCAGGTCAGGTCTCCTACATAGTCAGGTCAGGTCTAGTACATAGACAGGTCAGGTCTCCTAAATGGTCAGGTCAGGTATCCTACATAGTCAGGTCAGGTCTCCTACACATTCAGGTCAGGTCTCCTACACAGTCAGGTCACGTCTCCTACACAGTCAGGTCAGGTCTCCTACATAGTCAGGTCAGGTCTCCTACATAGTCATGTCAGGTCTCCTACATACTCAGGTTAGGTCTACTTCGTAGTCAGGCCTGGTCTCCTAAATAGTCAGGTCAGGGCTCCTACATAGTCAGGTCAGGTCTCCTACATAGTCAGGTCAGGTCTCCTCAATAGTCAGGTCTATACATAGTCAGGTCTCCTACATAGTCAGGTCAGGTCTGCTACATAGTCAGGTCTCCTACATAGTAAGGTCAGGTCTCCTACATAGTCTGGTCAGGTCTCCCACATAGTCTGGTCAGGTCTCCTACATAGTCTGGTCAGGTCTCCTACATAGTCTGGTCAGGTCTCCTACATAGTCAGGTCAGGTCTCCTACATAGTCAGATCAGGTCTCCTACATAGTCAGGTCTCCTTCATAGTCGGGTCTCCTACATAGTCATGTCAGGTCTCCTACATAGTCAGGTCAGGTCTCCTACATAGTCAGGTCAGGTCTCCTACATAGTCATGTCAGGTCCCCTACATAGTCATGTCAGGTCTCCTACATAGTGAGGTCAGGTCTACTACATAGTCATGTCAGGCCTCCTACATAGTCAGGTCAGGTCTTCTAAATTGTCAGGTAAGGTATCCTACATAGTCAGGTCAGGTATCCTACCTAGTCAGGTCTCCTACATAGTCAGGTCTCCTACATAGTCAGGTCTCCTACATAGTCAGGTCTCCTACATAGTAAGTTCAGGTCTCCTACATAGTCTGGTCAGGTCTCCTACATAGTCTGGTCAGGTCTCCTACATAGTCTGGTCAGGTCTCCTACACAGTCAGGTCAGGTCTCCTACACAGTCAGGTCAGGTCTCTTACACAGTCAGGTCAGGTCTCCTACACAGTCAGGTCAGGTCTCCTACATAGTCAGGTCTCTAACACAGTCAGGTCAGGTCTCCTACATAGTCAGGTCAGGTCTACTTCTTAGTCAGGTTAGGTCTCCTACATAGTCAGGTCAGGTCTCCTACATAGTCAGGTCAGGTCTCCTACATAGTCAGGTCAGGTCTATTTCGTAGTCAGGTCAGGTATCCTACATAGTCAGGTCTGGTCTCCTAAATAGTCAGGTCAGGTCTCCTACATAGTCAGGTCAGGTCTCCTACATAGTCAGGTCAGGTCTCCTACGCAGTCAGGTCAGGTCTCCTACATAGTCAGGTCAGGTCTCCTACATAGTCAGGTCAGGTCTCCTACGCAGTCAGGTCAGGTCTCCTACATAGTCAGGTCAGGTCTCCTACATAGTCAGGTCAGGTCTCCTACATAGTCAGGTCTCTAACACAGTCAGGCCAGGTCTCCTCAATAGTCAGGTCTATACATAGTCAGGTCTCCTACATAGTCAGGTCAGGTCTCCTATACAGTCAGGTCTCCTACATAGTAAGGTCAGGTCTCCTACATAGTCTGGTCAGGTCTCCTACATAGTCTGGTCAGGTCTCCTACATAGTCAGGTCAGGTCTCCTACATAGTCAGATCAGGTCTCCTACATAGTGAGGTCAGGTCTACTACATAGTCATGTCAGGTCTCCTACATAGTCTGGTCAGGTCTCCTACATAGTCAGGTCAGGTCCCTTAAATAGTCAGGTCAGGTCTCCTACATAGTCAGGTCTCCTACATAGTCAGGTCAGGTCTCCTACATAGTCAGGTCAGGTCTCCTACACAGTCAGGTCAGGTCTCCTACACAGTCAGGTCAGGTCTCCTACACAGTCAGGTCAGGTCTCCTACATAGTCAGGTCAGGTCCCTTAAATAGTCAGGTCAGGTCTCCTACATAGTCAGGTCTCCTACATAGTCAGGTCAGGTCTCCTACATAGTCAGGTCAGGTCTCCTACATAGTCAGGTCAGGTCTCCTACACAGTCAGGTCAGGTCTCCTACACAGTCAGGTCAGGTCTCCTACACAGTCAGGTCAGGTCTCCTACATAGTCAGGTCTCTAACACAGTCAGGTCAGGTCTCCTACATAGTCAGGTCAGGTCTACTTCTTAGTCAGGTTAGGTCTCCTACATAGTCAGGTTAGGTCTCCTTCATAGTCAGGTCTCCTAAATAGTCAGGTCAGATCTCCTACATAGTCAGGTCAGGTCTCCTACACAGTCAGGTCAGGTCTCCTACACAGTCAGGTCAGGTCTACTTCTTAGTAAGGTTAGGTCTCCTACATAGTCAGGTTAGGTCTCCTTCATAGTCAGGTCTCCTACATAGTCAGGTCAGGTCTCATACATAGTCAGGTCTCTAACACAGTCAGGTCAGGGCTCCTACATAGTCAGTTCAGGTCTCCTACATATTAAGGTCTACTACATAGTCAGGTCTCCTACATAGTCAGGTCAGGTCTCCTACATAGTCAGGTCAGGTCTCCTACATAGTCAGGTCAGGTCTCCTACATAGTCAGGTCAGGTCTCCTACATAGTCAGGTCAGGTCTCCTACATAGTCTGGTCAGGTCTCCTAAATTGTCAGGTCTCCTACATAGTCAGTTCTCCTACATAGTCAGGTCAGTTCTCCTACATAGTCAGGTCAGGTCTCCTACATAGTCAGGTCAGGTCTCCTACATAGTCAGGTCAGGTCTCCTACATAGTCAGGTCAGGTCTAGTACATAGACAGGTCAGGTCTCCTAAATGGTCAGGTCAGGTATCCTACATAGTCAGGTCAGGTCTCCTACACATTCAGGTCAGGTCTCCTACACAGTCAGGTCACGTCTCCTACACAGTCAGGTCAGGTCTCCTACATAGTCAGGTCAGGTCTCCTAAATAGTCATGTCAGGTCTCCTACATACTCAGGTTAGGTCTACTTCGTAGTCAGGCCTGGTCTCCTAAATAGTCAGGTCAGGGCTCCTACATAGTCAGGTCAGGTCTCCTACATAGTCAGGTCAGGTCTCCTCAATAGTCAGGTCTATACATAGTCAGGTCTCCTACATAGTCAGGTCAGGTCTCCTACATAGTCAGGTCTCCTACATAGTAAGGTCAGGTCTCCTACATAGTCTGGTCAGGTCTCCCACATAGTCTGGTCAGGTCTCCTACATAGTCTGGTCAGGTCTCCTACATAGTCTGGTCAGGTCTCCTACATAGTCAGGTCAGGTCTCCTACATAGTCAGATCAGGTCTCCTACATAGTCAGGTCTCCTTCATAGTCGGGTCTCCTACATAGTCATGTCAGGTCTCCTACATAGTCAGGTCAGGTCTCCTACATAGTCAGGTCAGGTCTCCTACATAGTCATGTCAGGTCCCCTACATAGTCAGGTCAGGTATCCTACCTAGTCAGGTCTCCTACATAGTCAGGTCTCCTACATAGTCAGGTCAGGTCTACTACATAGTCATGTCAGGCCTCCTACATAGTCAGGTCAGGTCTTCTAAATTGTCAGGTAAGGTATCCTACATAGTCAGGTCAGGTATCCTACCTAGTCAGGTCTCCTACATAGTCAGGTCTCGTACATAGTCAGGTCTCCTACATAGTCAGGTCTCCTACATAGTAAGTTCAGGTCTCCTACATAGTCTGGTCAGGTCTCCTACATAGTCTGGTCAGGTCTCCTACATAGTCTGGTCAGGTCTCCTACACAGTCAGGTCAGGTCTCCTACACAGTCAGGTCAGGTCTCTTACACAGTCAGGTCAGGTCTCCTACACAGTCAGGTCAGGTCTCCTACATAGTCAGGTCTCTAACACAGTCAGGTCAGGTCTCCTACATAGTCAGGTCAGGTCTACTTCTTAGTCAGGTTAGGTCTCCTACATAGTCAGGTCAGGTCTCCTACATAGTCAGGTCAGGTCTCCTACATAGTCAGGTCAGGTCTATTTCGTAGTCAGGTCAGGTATCCTACATAGTCAGGTCTGGTCTCCTAAATAGTCAGGTCAGGTCTCCTACATAGTCAGGTCAGGTCTCCTACATAGTCAGGTCAGGTCTCCTACGCAGTCAGGTCAGGTCTCCTACACAGTCAGGTCAGGTCTCCTACACAGTCAGGTCAGGTCTCCTACACAGTCAGGTCAGGTCTCCTACATAGTCAGGTCAGGTCTCCTACATAGTCAGGTCAGGTCTCCTACATAGTCAGGTCTCTAACACAGTCAGGCCAGGTCTCCTCAATAGTCAGGTCTATACATAGTCAGGTCTCCTACATAGTCAGGTCAGGTCTCCTACATAGTCAGGTCTCCTACATAGTAAGGTCAGGTCTCCTACATAGTCTGGTCAGGTCTCCTACATAGTCTGGTCAGGTCTCCTACATAGTCAGGTCAGGTCTCCTACATAGTCAGATCAGGTCTCCTACATAGTGAGGTCAGGTCTACTACATAGTCATGTCAGGTCTCCTACATAGTCAGGTCAGGTATCCTACATAGTCAGGTCAGGTCTTCTAAATTGTCAGGTAAGGTATCCTACCTAGTCAGGTCTCCTACATAGTCAGGTCTCCTACATAGTCAGGTCTCCTACATAGTCAGGTCTCCTACATAGTAAGTTCAGGTCTCCTACATAGTCTGGTCAGGTCTCCTACACAGTCAGGTCAGGTCTCCTACACAGTCAGGTCAGGTCTCCTACACAGTCAGGTCAGGTCTCCTACACAGTCAGGTCAGGTCTCCTACACAGTCAGGTCAGGTCTACTTCTTAGTCAGGTTAGGTCTCCTACATAGTCAGGTCTCTAAAACAGTCAGGTCAGGTCTCCTACATAGTCAGGTTTCCTACATAGTCAGGTCTCCTACATAGTAAGTTCAGGTCTCCTACATAGTCTGGTCAGGTCTCCTACATAGTCTGGTCAGGTCTCCTACACAGTCAGGTCAGGTCTCCTACACAGTCAGGTCAGGTCTCCTACACAGTCAGGTCAGGTCTCCTACACAGTCAGGTCAGGTCTCCTACATAGTCATGTCTCTAACACAGTCATGTCAGGTCTCCTACATAGTCAGGTCAGGTCTACTTCTTAGTCAGGTTAGGTCTCCTACATAGTCAGGTCAGGTCTCCTACATAGTCAGGTCAGGTCTCCTACGCAGTCAGGTCAGGTCTCCTACACAGTCAGGTCAGGTCTCCTACACAGTCAGGTCAGGTCTCCTACATAGTCAGGTCAGGTCTCCTACATAGTCAGGTCAGGTCTCCTACATAGTCAGGTCTCTAACACAGTCAGGCCAGGTCTCCTCAATAGTCAGGTCTATACATATTCAGGTCTCCTACATAGTCAGGTCAGGTCTCCTACATAGTCAGGTCTCCTACATAGTAAGGTCAGGTCTCCTACATAGTCTGGTCAGGTCTCCTACATAGTCTGGTCAGGTCTCCTACATAGTCAGGTCAGGTCTCCTACATAGTCAGATCAGGTCTCCTACATAGTCAGGTCTCCTTCATAGTCGGGTCTCCTACATAGTCATGTCAGGTCTCCTACATAGTCAGGTCAGGTCTCCTACATAGTCAGGTCAGGTCTCCTACACAGTCAGGTCAGGTCTCTTACACAGTCAGGTCAGGTCTCCTACACAGTCAGGTCAGGTCTCCTACATAGTCAGGTCTCTAACACAGTCAGGTCAGGTCTCCTACATAGTCAGGTCAGGTCTACTTCTTAGTCAGGTTAGGTCTCCTACATAGTCAGGTCAGGTCTCCTACATAGTCAGGTCAGGTCTATTTCGTAGTCAGGTCAGGTATCCTACATAGTCAGGTCTGGTCTCCTAAATAGTCAGGTCAGGTCTCCTACATAGTCAGGTCAGGTCTCCTACATAGTCAGGTCAGGTCTCCTACGCAGTCAGGTCAGGTCTCCTACACAGTCAGGTCAGGTCTCCTACACAGTCAGGTCAGGTCTCCTACACAGTCAGGTCAGGTCTCCTACATAGTCAGGTCAGGTCTCCTACATAGTCAGGTCAGGTCTCCTACATAGTCAGGTCTCTAACACAGTCAGGCCAGGTCTCCTCAATAGTCAGGTCTATACATAGTCAGGTCTCCTACATAGTCAGGTCAGGTCTCCTACATAGTCAGGTCTCCTACATAGTAAGGTCAGGTCTCCTACATAGTCTGGTCAGGTCTCCTACATAGTCTGGTCAGGTCTCCTACATAGTCAGGTCAGGTCTCCTACATAGTCAGATCAGGTCTCCTACATAGTGAGGTCAGGTCTACTACATAGTCATGTCAGGTCTCCTACATAGTCAGGTCAGGTATCCTACATAGTCAGGTCAGGTCTTCTAAATTGTCAGGTAAGGTATCCTACCTAGTCAGGTCTCCTACATAGTCAGGTCTCCTACATAGTCAGGTCTCCTACATAGTCAGGTCTCCTACATAGTAAGTTCAGGTCTCCTACATAGTCTGGTCAGGTCTCCTACATAGTCTGGTCAGGTCTCCTACACAGTCAGGTCAGGTCTCCTACACAGTCAGGTCAGGTCTCCTACACAGTCAGGTCAGGTCTCCTACACAGTCAGGTCAGGTCTCCTACACAGTCAGGTCAGGTCTACTTCTTAGTCAGGTTAGGTCTCCTACATAGTCAGGTCTCTAAAACAGTCAGGTCAGGTCTCCTACATAGTCAGGTTTCCTACATAGTCAGGTCTCCTACATAGTAAGTTCAGGTCTCCTACATAGTCTGGTCAGGTCTCCTACATAGTCTGGTCAGGTCTCCTACACAGTCAGGTCAGGTCTCCTACACAGTCAGGTCAGGTCTCCTACACAGTCAGGTCAGGTCTCCTACACAGTCAGGTCAGGTCTCCTACATAGTCATGTCTCTAACACAGTCATGTCAGGTCTCCTACATAGTCAGGTCAGGTCTACTTCTTAGTCAGGTTAGGTCTCCTACATAGTCAGGTCAGGTCTCCTACATAGTCAGGTCAGGTCTCCTACGCAGTCAGGTCAGGTCTCCTACACAGTCAGGTCAGGTCTCCTACACAGTCAGGTCAGGTCTCCTACAAAGTCAGGTCAGGTCTCCTACATAGTCAGGTCAGGTCTCCTACATAGTCAGGTCAGGTCTCCTACATAGTCAGGTCTCTAACACAGTCAGGCCAGGTCTCCTCAATAGTCAGGTCTATACATAGTCAGGTCTCCTACATAGTCAGGTCAGGTCTCCTACATAGTCAGGTCTCCTACATAGTAAGGTCAGGTCTCCTACATAGTCTGGTCAGGTCTCCTACATAGTCTGGTCAGGTCTCCTACATAGTCAGGTCAGGTCTCCTACATAGTCAGATCAGGTCTCCTACATAGTCAGGTCTCCTTCATAGTCGGGTCTCCTACATAGTCATGTCAGGTCTCCTACATAGTCAGGTCAGGTCTCCTACATAGTCAGGTCAGGTCTCCTACATAGTCATGTCAGGTCCCCTACATAGTCATGTCAGGTCTCCTACATAGTGAGGTCAGGTCTACTACATAGTCATGTCAGGTCTCCTACATAGTCAGGTCAGGTATCCTACATAGTCAGGTCAGGTCTTCTAAATTGTCAGGTAAGGTATCCTACCTAGTCAGGTCTCCTACATAGTCAGGTCTCCTACATAGTCAGGTCTCCTACATAGTCAGGTCTCCTACATAGTAAGTTCAGGTCTCCTACATAGTCTGGTCAGGTCTCCTACACAGTCAGGTCAGGTCTCCTACACAGTCAGGTCAGGTCTCCTACACAGTCAGGTCAGGTCTCCTACACAGTCAGGTCAGGTCTACTTCTTAGTCAGGTTAGGTCTCCTACACAGTCAGGTCTCTAAAACAGTCAGGTCAGGTATCCTACATAGTCAGGTCTCTAACACAGTCAGGTCAGGTCTCCTACACAGTCAGGTCAGGTCTACTTCTTAGTCAGGTTAGGTCTCCTACATAGTCAGGTCTCTAACACAGTCAGGTCAGGTCTCCTACATAGTCAGGTTTCCTACATAGTCAGGTCTCCTACATAGTAAGTTCAGGTCTCCTACATAGTCTGGTCAGGTCTCCTACATAGTCTGGTCAGGTCTCCTACACAGTCAGGTCAGGTCTCCTACACAGTCAGGTCAGGTCTCCTACACAGTCAGGTCAGGTCTCCTACACAGTCAGGTCAGGTCCCCTACATAGTCATGTCTCTAACACAGTCATGTCAGGTCTCCTAAATAGTCAGGTCAGGTCTACTTCTTAGTCAGGTTAGGTCTCCTACATAGTCAGGTCAGGTCTCCTACATAGTCAGGTCAGGTCTCCTACATAGTCAGGTCAGGTCTACTTCGTAGTCAGGTCAGGTATCCTACATAGTCAGGTCTCCTACATAGTAAGGTCAGGTCTCCTACATAGTCTGGTCAGGTCTCCTACATAGTCTGGTCAGGTCTCCTACATAGTCAGGTCAGGTCTCCTACATAGTCAGATTTTGTCTCCTACCATAGTCAGGTCTCCTTCATAGTCGGGTCTCCTACATAGTCATGTCAGGTCTCCTACATAGTCAGGTCAGGTCTCCTACATAGTCAGGTCAGGTCTCCTACATAGTCATGTCAGGTCCCCTACATAGTCATGTCAGGTCTCCTACATAGTGAGGTCAGGTCTACTACATAGTCATGTCAGGTATCCTACCTAGTCAGGTCTCCTACATAGTCAGGTCTCCTACATAGTCAGGTCTCCTAAATAGTCAGGTCTCCTACATAGTAAGTTCAGGTCTCCTACATAGTCTGGTCTCCTACATAGTCAGGTCTCCTACATAGTCAGGTCAGGTCTCCTACATAGTCAGGTCTCCTACATAGTCAGGTCAGGTCTCCTACATAGTCTGGTCAGGTCTCCTACATAGTCAGCTCAGGTCTCCTACATAGTCAGGTCAGGTCTCCTACATTGTCAGGTCAGGTCTCCTACATAGTCAGGTCAGGTCTCCTACATAGTCTGGTCAGGTCTCCTACATAGTCAGGTCAGGTCTCCTACATAGTCAGTTCTCCTACATAGTCAGGTCAGGTCTCCTACATAGTCAGGTCAGGTCTCCTACATAGTCAGGTCTCCTACATAGTAAGGTCAGGTCTCCTACATAGTCTGGTCAGGTCTCCTACATAGTCTGGTCAGGTCTCCTACATAGTCAGGTCAGGTCTCCTACATAGTCAGATCAGGTCTCCTACATAGTCAGGTCTCCTTCATAGTCGGGTCTCCTACATAGTCATGTCAGGTCTCCTACATAGTCAGGTCAGGTCTCCTACATAGTCAGGTCAGGTCTCCTACATAGTCATGTCAGGTCCCCTACATAGTCATGTCAGGTCTCCTACATAGTGAGGTCAGGTCTACTACATAGTCATGTCAGGTCTCCTACATAGTCAGGTCAGGTATCCTACATAGTCAGGTCAGGTCTTCTAAATTGTCAGGTAAGGTATCCTACCTAGTCAGGTCTCCTACATAGTCAGGTCTCCTACATAGTCAGGTCTCCTACATAGTCAGGTCTCCTACATAGTAAGTTCAGGTCTCCTACATAGTCTGGTCAGGTCTCCTACACAGTCAGGTCAGGTCTCCTACACAGTCAGGTCAGGTCTCCTACACAGTCAGGTCAGGTCTCCTACACAGTCAGGTCAGGTCTACTTCTTAGTCAGGTTAGGTCTCCTACACAGTCAGGTCTCTAAAACAGTCAGGTCAGGTCTCCTACACAGTCAGGTCAGGTTTCCTACATAGTCAGGTCTCTAACACAGTCAGGTCAGGTCTCCTACACAGTCAGGTCAGGTCTACTTCTTAGTCAGGTTAGGTCTCCTACATAGTCAGGTCTCTAACACAGTCAGGTCAGGTCTCCTACATAGTCAGGTTTCCTACATAGTCAGGTCTCCTACATAGTAAGTTCAGGTCTCCTACATAGTCTGGTCAGGTCTCCTACATAGTCTGGTCAGGTCTCCTACACAGTCAGGTCAGGTCTCCTACACAGTCAGGTCAGGTCTCCTACACAGTCAGGTCAGGTCTCCTACACAGTCAGGTCAGGTCTCCTACATAGTCATGTCTCTAACACAGTCATGTCAGGTCTCCTACATAGTCAGGTCAGGTCTACTTCTTAGTCAGGTTAGGTCTCCTACATAGTCAGGTCAGGTCTCCTACATAGTCAGGTCAGGTCTCCTACATATTCAGGTCAGGTCTACTTCGTAGTCAGGTCAGGTATCCTACATAGTCAGGTCTCCTACATAGTAAGGTCAGGTCTCCTACATAGTCTGGTCAGGTCTCCTACATAGTCTGGTCAGGTCTCCTACATAGTCAGGTCAGGTCTCCTACATAGTCAGATTTTGTCTCCTACCATAGTCAGGTCTCCTTCATAGTCGGGTCTCCTACATAGTCATGTCAGGTCTCCTACATAGTCAGGTCAGGTCTCCTACATAGTCAGGTCAGGTCTCCTACATAGTCATGTCAGGTCCCCTACATAGTCATGTCAGGTCTCCTACATAGTGAGGTCAGGTCTACTACATAGTCATGTCAGGTATCCTACCTAGTCAGGTCTCCTACATAGTCAGGTCTCCTACATAGTCAGGTCTCCTAAATAGTCAGGTCTCCTACATAGTAAGTTCAGGTCTCCTACATAGTCTGGTCTCCTACATAGTCAGGTCTCCTACATAGTCAGGTCAGGTCTCCTACATAGTCAGGTCTCCTACATAGTCAGGTCTCCTACATAGTCAGGTCAGGTCTCCTACATAGTCTGGTCAGGTCTCCTACATAGTCAGCTCAGGTCTCCTACATAGTCAGGTCAGGTCTCCTACATTGTCAGGTCAGGTCTCCTACATTGTCAGGTCAGGTCTCCTACATAGTCTGGTCAGGTCTCCTACATAGTCAGGTCAGGTCTCCTACATAGTCAGTTCTCCTACATAGTCAGGTCAGGTCTCCTACATAGTCAGGTCAGGTCTCCTACATAGTCAGGTCAGGTCTCCTACATAGTCAGGTCAGGTCTCCTACATAGTCAGGTCAGGTCTCCTACATAGTCTGGTCAGGTCTCCTAAATTGTCAGGTCTCCTACATAGTCAGTTCTCCTACATAGTCAGGTCAGGTCTCCTACATAGTCATGTCAGGTCTCCTACATAGTCAGGTCAGGTCTAGTACATAGACAGGTCAGGTCTCCTAAATGGTCAGGTCAGGTATCCTACATAGTCAGGTCAGGTCTCCTACACATTCAGGTCAGGTCTCCTACACAGTCAGGTCAGGTCTCCTACATAGTCAGGTCAGGTCTCCTACATAGTCAGGTCAGGTCTCCTACATAGTCAGGTCAGGTATCCTACATAGTCAGGTCAGGTCTACTTCGTAGTCAGGTCAGGTATCCTACATAGTCAGGTGAGGCCTCCTACATATTCAGGTCTCCTAAAGAGTCAGGTCAGGTCTCCTACACAGTCAGGTCAGGTCTCCTAAAGAGTCAGGTCAGGTCTCCTACATAGTCAGGTCTCCTACATAGTCAGGTCCGGTCTCCTACATAGTCTGGTCAGGTCTCCTACATAGTCAGGTCAGGTCTCCTACATAGTCAGGTCAGGTCTCCTACATTGTCAGGTCAGGTCTCCTACATAGTCAGGTCAGGTCTCCTACATTGTCAGGTCAGGTCTCCTAAAGAGTCAGGTCAGGTCTCCTACATTGTCAGGTCAGGTCTCCTACATAGTCAGGTCAGGTCTCCTACATAGTCTGGTCAGGTCTCCTACATAGTCAGGTCAGGTCTCCTACATAGTCAGGTCTCCTACATAGTCAGGTCTCCTACATAGTCAGGTCAGGTCTCCTACATAGTCAGGTCAGGTCTCCTACATAGTCTGGTCAGGTCTCCTAAATTGTCAGGTCTCCTACATAGTCAGTTCTCCTACATAGTCAGGTCAGGTCTCCTACATAGTCAGGTCAGGTCTCCTACATAGTCAGGTCAGGTCTCCTACATAGTCAGGTCAGGTCTCCTACATAGTCAGGTCAGGTCTAGTACATAGACAGGTCAGGTCTCCTAAATGGTCAGGTCAGGTATCCTACATAGTCAGGTCAGGTCTCCTACACATTCAGGTCAGGTCTCCTACACAGTCAGGTCACGTCTCCTACACAGTCAGGTCAGGTCTCCTACATAGTCAGGTCAGGTCTCCTACATAGTCATGTCAGGTCTCCTACATACTCAGGTTAGGTCTACTTCGTAGTCAGGTCTGGTCTCCTAAATAGTCAGGTCAGGGCTCCTACAGAGTCAGGTCAGGTCTCCTACATAGTCAGGTCAGGTCTCCTCAATAGTCAGGTCTATACATAGTCAGGTCTCCTACATAGTCAGGTCAGGTCTCCTACATAGTCAGGTCTCCTACATAGTAAGGTCAGGTCTCCTACATAGTCTGGTCAGGTCTCCCACATAGTCTGGTCAGGTCTCCTACATAGTCTGGTCAGGTCTCCTACATAGTCTGGTCAGGTCTCCTACATAGTCAGGTCAGGTCTCCTACATAGTCAGATCAGGTCTCCTACATAGTCAGGTCTTCTTCATAGTCGGGTCTCCTACATAGTCATGTCAGGTCTCCTACATAGTCAGGTCAGGTCTCCTACATAGTCAGGTCAGGTCAAATCAAATCAAATTTTATTTGTCACATACACATGGTTAGCAGATGTTAATGCGAGTGTAGCGAAATGCTTGTGCTTCTAGTTCCGACAATGCAGTAATAACAAGTAATCTAACTAACAATTCCAAAACTACTGTCTTGTACACAGTGTAAGGGGATAAAGAATATGTACATAAGGATATATGAATGAGTGATGGTACAGAGCAGCATAGGCAAGATACAGTAGATGGTATCGGGTACAGTATGTACAAATGAGATGAGTATGTAAACAAAGTGGCATAGTATAGTATAAAGTGGCTAGTGATACATGTATTACATAAGGATACCGTCGATGATATAGAGTACAGTATATACGTATGCATATGAGATGAATAATGTAGGGTAAGTAACATTTATATAAGGTAGCATTGTTTAAAGTGGCTAGTGATATATTTACATCATTTCCCATCAATTCCCATTATTAAAGTGGCTGGAGTTGAGTCAGTGTCAGTGTGTTGGCAGCAGCTACTCAGTGTTAGTGGTGGCTGTTTAACAGTCTGATGGCCTTGAGATAGAAGCTGTTTTTCAGTCTCTCGGTCCCAGCTTTGATGCACCTGTACTGACCTCGCCTTCTGGATGATAGCGGGGTGAACAGGCAGTGGCTCGGGTGGCTGATGTCCTTGATGATCTTTATGGCCTTCCTGTGACATCGGGTGGTGTAGGTGTCCTGGAGGGCAGGTAGTTTGCCCCCGGTGATGCGTTGTGCAGACCTCACTACCCTCTGGAGAGCCTTACGGTTGAGGGCGGTGCAGTTGCCATACCAGGCGGTGATACAGCCCGCCAGGATGCTCTCGATTGTGCATCTGTAGAAGTTTGTGAGTGCTTTTGGTGACAAGCCGAATTTCTTCAGCCTCCTGAGGTTGAAGAGGCGCTGCTGCGCCTTCTTCACGATGCTGTCTGTGTGAGTGGACCAATTCAGTTTGTCTGTGATGTGTATGCCGAGGAACTTAAAACTTGCTACCCTCTCCACTACTGTTCCATCGATGTGGATAGGGGGGTGTTCCCTCTGCTGTTTCCTGAAGTCCACAATCATCTCCTTAGTTTTGTTGACGTTGAGTGTGAGGTTGTTTTCCTGACACCACACTCCGAGGGCCCTCACCTCCTCCCTGTAGGCCGTCTCATCGTTGTTGGTAATCAAGCCTACCACTGTTGTGTCGTCCGCAAACTTGATGATTGAGTTGGAAGCGTGCGTGGCCACGCAGTCGTGGGTGAACAGGGAGTACAGGAGAGGGCTCAGAACGCAACCTTGTGGGGCCCCAGTGTTGAGGATCAGCGGGGAGGAGATGTTGTTGCCTACCCTCACCACCTGGGGGCGGCCCGTCAGGAAGTCCAGTACCCAGTTGCACAGGGCGGGGTCGAGACCCAGGGTCTCGAGCTTGATGACGAGCTTGGAGGGTACTATGGTGTTGAATGCCGAGCTGTAGTCGATGAACAGCATTCTCACATAGGTATTCCTCTTGTCCAGATGGGTTAGGGCAGTGTGCAGTGTGGTTGAGATTGCATCGTCTGTGGACCTATTTGGGCGGTAAGCAAATTGGAGTGGGTCTAGGGTGTCAGGTAGGGTGGAGGTGATATGGTCCTTGACTAGTCTCTCAAAGCACTTCATGATGACGGATGTGAGTGCTACGGGGCGGTAGTCATTTAGCTCAGTTACCTTAGCTTTCTTGGGAACAGGAACAATGGTGGCCCTCTTGAAGCATGTGGGAACAGCAGACTGGTATAGGGATTGATTGAATATGTCCGTAAACACACCGGCCAGCTGGTCTGCGCATGCTCTGAGGGCGCGGCTGGGGATGCCATCTGGGCCTGCAGCCTTGCGAGGGTTAACACGTTTAAATGTCTTACTCACCTCGGCTGCAGTGAAGGAGAGACCGCATGTTTTCGTTGCAGGCCGTGTCAGTGGCACTGTATTGTCCTCAAAGCGGGCAAAAAAGTTATTTAGTCTGCCTGGGAGCAAGACATCCTGGTCCGTGACTGGGCTGGGTTTCTTCCTGTAGTCCGTGATTGACTGTAGACCCTGCCACATGCCTCATGCCTCTGAATTGAGATTCTACTTTGTCTCTGTACTGGCGCTTAGCTTGTTTGATAGCCTTGCGGAGGGAATAGCTGCACTGTTTGTATTCGGTCATGTTACCAGACACCTTGCCCTGATTAAAAGCAGTGGTTCGCGCTTTCAGTTTCACACGAATGCTGCCATCAATCCACGGTTTCTGGTTAGGGAATGTTTTAATCGTTGCTATGGGAACGACATCTTCAACGCACGTTCTAATGAACTCGCACACCGAATCAGCGTATTCGTCAATGTTGTTATCTGACGCAATACGAAACATCTCCCAGTCCACGTGATGGAAGCAGTCTTGGAGTGTGGAGTCAGCTTGGTCGGACCAGCGTTGGACAGACCTCAGCGTGGGAGCCTCTTGTTTTAGTTTCTGTCTGTAGGCAGGGATCAACAAAATGGAGTCGTGGTCAGCTTTTCCGAAAGGGGGGCGGGGCAGGGCCTTATATGCGTCGCGGAAGTTAGAGTAACAATGGTCCAAGGTCTTTCCTCCCCTGGTTGCGCAATCGATATGCTGATAAAATTTGGGGAGTCTTGTTTTCAGATTAGCCTTGTTAAAATCCCCAGCTACAATGAATGCAGCCTCCGGATAAATTGTTTCCAGTTTGCAGAGAGTTAAATAAAGTTCGTTCAGAGCCATCGATGTGTCTGCTTGGGGGGGGATATATACGGCTGTGATTATAATCGAAGAGAATTCTCTTGGTAGATAATGCGGTCTACATTTGATTGTGAGGAATTCTAAATCAGGTGAACAGAAGGATTTGAGTTCCTGTATGTTTCTTTCATCGCACCATGTCACGTTAGTCATAAGGCATACGCCCCCGCCCCTCTTTTTACCAGAAAGATGTTTTTTCCTGTCTGCGCGATGCGTGGAGAAACCTGTTGGCTGCACCGCTTCGGATAGCGTCTCTCCAGTAAGCCACGTTTCCGTGAAGCAAAGAACGTTACAGTCTCTGATGTCCCTCTGGAATGCTACCCTTGCTCGGATTTCATCAACCTTGTTGTCAAGAGACTGGACATTGGCAAGAAGAATGCTAGGGAGTGGTGCGCGCTGTGCCCGTCTCCGGAGTCTGACCAGAAGACCGCCTCGTTTCCCTCTCTTTCGGAGTCGTTTTTTTGGGTCGCTGCATAGGATCCACTCCGTTGTCCTGTTTGTAAGGCAGAACACAGGATCCGCGTCGCGAAAAACATATTCTTGGTCGTACTGATGGTGAGTTGATGCTGATCTTATATTCAGTAGTTCTTCTCGACTGTATGTAATGAAACCTAAGATGACCTGGGGTACTAATGTAAGAAATTACACGTAAAAAAACTAAAAACTGCATAGTTTCCTAGGAACGCGAAGCGAGGCGGCCATCTCTGTCGGCGCCGGAAGTACACAGGTCCCCTACATAGTCATGTCAGGTCTCTTACATAGTGAGGTCAGGTCTACTACATAGTCATGTCAGGTCTCCTACATAGTCATGTCAGGTATCCTACATAGTCAGGTCAGGTCTTCTAAATTGTCAGGTAAGGTATCCTACATAGTCAGGTCAGGTATCCTACCTAGTCAGGTCTCCTACATAGTCAGGTCTCCTACATAGTCAGGTCTCCTACATAGTCAGGTCTCCTACATAGTAAGTTCAGGTCTCCTACATAGTCTGGTCAGGTCTCCTACATAGTCTGGTCAGGTCTCCTACATAGTCTGGTCAGGTCTCCTACACAGTCAGGTCAGGTCTCCTACACAGTCAGGTCAGGTCTCCTACATAGTCTGGTCAGGTCTCCTACATAGTCAGGTCAGGTCTCCTACATAGTCAGGTCTCCTACATAGTCAGGTCAGGTCTCCTACATAGTCAGGTCAGGTCTCCTACATAGTCAGGTCAGGTCTCCTACATAGTCTGGTCAGGTCTCCTAAATTGTCAGGTCTCCTACATAGTCAGTTCTCCTACATAGTCAGGTCAGGTCTCCTACATAGTCAGGTCAGGTCTCCTACATAGTCAGGTCAGGTCTCCTACATAGTCAGGTCAGGTCTCCTACATAGTCAGGTCAGGTCTAGTACATAGACAGGTCAGGTCTCCTAAATGGTCAGGTAGGTATCCTACATAGTCAGGTCAGGTCTCCTACACATTCAGGTCAGGTCTCCTACATAGTCAGGTCAGGTCTCCTACATAGTCAGGTCAGGTCTCCTACATAGTCAGGTCAGGTCTCCTACATAGTCAGTTCTCCTACATAGTCAGGTCAGGTCTCCTACATAGTCAGGTCAGGTCTCCTACATAGTCAGTTCTCCTACATAGTCAGGTCAGGTCTCCTACATAGTCAGGTCAGGTCTCCTACATAGTCAGGTCAGGTCTCCTACATAGTCAGGTCAGGTCTAGTACATAGACAGGTCTAGTACATAGTCTCCTAAATGGTCAGGTAGGTATCCTACATAGTCAGGTCAGGTCTCCTACATAGTCATGTCAGGTCTCCTACATACTCAGGTTAGGTCTACTTCGTAGTCAGGTCTGGTCTCCTAAATAGTCAGGTCAGGGCTCCTACAGGTCAGGTCAGGTCTCCTCAATAGTCAGGTCTATACATAGTCAGGTCTCCTACATAGTCAGGTCAGGTCTCCTACATAGTCAGGTCTCCTACATAGTAAGGTCAGGTCTCCTACATAGTCTGGTCAGGTCTCCCACATAGTCTGGTCAGGTCTCCTACATAGTCTGGTCAGGTCTCCTACATAGTCTGGTCAGGTCTCCTACATAGTCAGGTCAGGTCTCCTACATAGTCAGATCAGGTCTCCTACATAGTCAGGTCTCCTTCATAGTCGGGTCTCCTACATAGTCATGTCAGGTCCCCTACATAGTCATGTCAGGTCTCCTACATAGTGAGGTCAGGTCTACTACATAGTCATGTCAGGTCTCCTACCTAGTCAGGTCTCCTACATAGTCAGGTCTCCTACATAGTCAGGTCTCCTACATAGTCAGGTCTCCTACATAGTAAGTTCAGGTCTCCTACATAGTCTGGTCAGGTCTCCTACATAGTCTGGTCAGGTCTCCTACATAGTCTGGTCAGGTCTCCTACACAGTCAGGTCAGGTCTCCTACACAGTCAGGTCAGGTCTCCTACATAGTCAGGTCTCTAACACAGTCAGGTCAGGTCTCCTACATAGTCAGGTCAGGTCTACTTCTTAGTCAGGTTAGGTCTCCTACATAGTCAGGTCAGGTCTCCTATATAGTCAGGTCAGGTCTCCTACATAGTCAGGTCAGGTCTACTTCGTAGTCAGGTCACGTATCCTACATAGTCAGGTCTGGTCTCCTAAATAGTCAGGTCAGGTCTCCTACATAGTCAGGTCAGGTCTCCTACATAGTCAGGTCAGGTCTCCTACGCAGTCAGGTCAGGTCTCCTACACAGTCAGGTCAGGTCTCCTACACAGTCAGGTCAGGTCTCCTACATAGTCAGGTCAGGTCTCCTACATAGTCAGGTCTCTAACACAGTCAGGCCAGGTCTCCTCAATAGTCAGGTCTATACATAGTCAGGTCTCCTACATAGTCAGGTCAGGTCTCCTACATAGTCAGGTCTCCTACATAGTAAGGTCAGGTCTCCTACATAGTCTGGTCAGGTCTCCTACATAGTCAGGTCAGGTCTCCTACATAGTCAGGTCAGGTCTCCTACATAGTCAGGTCTCTAACACAGTCAGGCCAGGTCTCCTCAATAGTCAGGTCTATACATAGTCAGGTCTCCTACATAGTCAGGTCAGGTCTCCTACATAGTCAGGTCTCCTACATAGTAAGGTCAGGTCTCCTACATAGTCTGGTCAGGTCTCCTACATAGTCTGGTCAGGTCTCCTACATAGTCAGGTCAGGTCTCCTACATAGTCAGATCAGGTCTCCTACATAGTCAGGTCTCCTTCATAGTCGGGTCACCTACATAGTCATGTCAGGTCTCCTAGATAGTCAGGTCAGGTATCCTACATAGTCAGGTCAGGTCTTCTAAATTGTCAGGTAAGGTATCCTACCTAGTCAGGTCTCCTACATAGTCAGGTCTCCTACATAGTCAGGTCTCCTACATAGTCAGGTCTCCTACATAGTAAGTTCAGGTCTCCTACATAGTCTGGTCAGGTCTCCTACATAGTCTGGTCAGGTCTCCTACACAGTCAGGTCAGGTCTCCTACACAGTCAGGTCAGGTCTCCTACACAGTCAGGTCAGGTCTCCTACACAGTCAGGTCAGGTCTCCTACATATTCAGGTCTCTAACACAGTCAGGTCAGGTCTCCTACACAGTCAGGTCAGGTCTACTTCTTAGTCAGGTTAGGTCTCCTACATAGTCAGGTCTCTAACACAGTCAGGTCAGGTCTCCTACATAGTCAGGTTTCCTACATAGTCAGGTCTCCTACATAGTAAGTTCAGGTCTCCTACATAGTCTGGTCAGGTCTCCTACATAGTCTGGTCAGGTCTCCTACACAGTCAGGTCAGGTCTCCTACACAGTCAGGTCAGGTCTCCTACACAGTCAGGTCAGGTCTCCTACACAGTCAGGTCAGGTCTCCTACATAGTCATGTCTCTAACACAGTCATGTCAGGTCTCCTACATAGTCAGGTCAGGTCTACTTCTTAGTCAGGTTAGGTCTCCTACATAGTCAGGTCAGGTCTCCTACATAGTCAGGTCAGGTCTCCTACATAGTCAGGTCAGGTCTACTTCGTAGTCAGGTCAGGTATCCTACATAGTCAGGTCTGGTCTCCTAAATAGTCAGGTCAGGTCTCCTACATAGTCAGGTCAGGTCTCCTACATAGTCAGGTCAGGTCTCCTAAATAGTCAGGTCAGGTCTCCTACATAGTCAGGTCAGGTCTCCTACATATTCAGGTCTCCTAAAGAGTCAGGTCAGGTCTCCGACACAGTCAGGTCAGGTCTCCTACACAGTCAGGTCAGGTCTCCTACACAGTCAGGTCAGGTCTCCTACATGGTCAGGTCAGGTCTCCTACATGGTCAGGTCAGGTCTCCTACATAGTCAGGTCTCCTACATAGTCAGGTCTCTAACACAGTCAGGTCAGGTCTCCTCAATAGTCAGGTCTATACATAGTCAGGTCTCCTAAATAGTCAGGTCAGGTCTCCTACATAGTCAGGTCTCCTACATAGTAAGGTCAGGTCTCCTACATAGTCTGGTCAGGTCTCCTACATAGTCTGGTCAGGTCTCCTACATAGTCAGGTCAGGTCTCCTACATAGTCAGATCAGGTCTCCTACATAGTCAGGTCTCCCTCATAGTCGGGTCTCCTACATAGTCATGTCAGGTCTCCTACAAAGTCAGGTCAGGTCTCCTACATAGTCAGGTCAGGTCTCCTACATAGTCTGGTTAGGTCTCCTACATAGTCTGGTCAGGTCTCCTACATAGTCAGGTCAGGTCTCCTACATAGTCAGATCAGGTCTCCTACATAGTCAGGTCTCCTTCATAGTCGGGTCTCCTACATAGTCATGTCAGGTCTCCTACAAAGTCAGGTCAGGTCTACTACATAGTCATGTCAGGTATCCTACCTAGTCAGGTCTCCTACATAGTCAGGTCTCCTACATAGTCAGGTCTCCTAAATAGTCAGGTCTCCTACATAGTAAGTTCAGGTCTCCTACATAGTCTGGTCAGGTCTCCTACATAGTCTGGGCAGGTCTCCTACACAGTCAGGTCAGGTCTCCTACACAGTCAGGTCAGGTCTCCTACATAGTCAGGTCAGGTCCCCTAAATAGTCAGGTCAGGTCTCCTACATAGTCAGGTCTCCTACATAGTCAGGTCAGGTCTCCTACATAGTCAGGTCAGGACTCCTACACAGTAAGGTCAGGTCTCCTACACAGTCAGGTCAGGTCTCCTACACAGTCAGGTCAGGTCTCCTACATAGTCAGGTCAGGTCTCCTACATAGTCAGGTCAGGTCTCCTACATAGTAGTCAGGTCAGGTCTCCTACCTAGTCAGGTCAGGTCTCCTAAATTGTCAGGTCAGGTCTCCTACATAGTCAGGTCTCCTTCATAGTCAGGTCAGGTCTCCTAAATAGTCAGGTCAGGTCTCCTACATAGTCATGTCAGGTCTCCTACACAGTCAGGTCAGGTCTCCTACATAGTCAGGTCAGGTCTCCTAAATAGTCAGGTCAGGTCTCCTAAATAGTCAGGTCAGGTCAGGTCTACTACATAGTCAGGTCTCCTACATAGTCAGGTCTCCTTCATAGTCGGGTCTCCTACATAGTCATGTCAGGTCTCCTACAAAGTCAGGTCAGGTCTACTACATAGTCATGTCAGGTATCCTACCTAGTCAGGTCTCCTACATAGTCATGTCAGGTCCCCTACATAGTCATGTCAGGTCTCCTACATAGTGAGGTCAGGTCTACTACATAGTCATGTCAGGTCTCCTAGATAGTCAGGTCAGGTATCCTACATAGTCAGGTCAGGTCTTCTAAATTGTCAGGTAAGGTATCCTACCTAGTCAGGTCTCCTACATAGTCAGGTCTCCTACATAGTCAGGTCTCCTACATAGTCAGGTCTCCTACATAGTAAGTTCAGGTCTCCTATATAGTCTGGTCAGGTCTCCTACATAGTCTGGTCAGGTCTCCTACACAGTCAGGTCAGGTCTCCTACACAGTCAGGTCAGGTCTCCTACACAGTCAGGTCAGGTCTCCTACACAGTCAGGTCAGGTCTCCTACATATTCAGGTCTCTAACACAGTCAGGTCAGGTCTCCTACACAGTCAGGTCAGGTCTACTTCTTAGTCAGGTTAGGTCTCCTACATAGTCAGGTCTCTAACACAGTCAGGTCAGGTCTCCTACATAGTCAGGTTTCCTACATAGTCAGGTCTCCTACATAGTAAGTTCAGGTCTCCTACATAGTCTGGTCAGGTCTCCTACATAGTCTGGTCAGGTCTCCTACACAGTCAGGTCAGGTCTCCTACACAGTCAGGTCAGGTCTCCTACACAGTCAGGTCAGGTCTCCTACACAGTCAGGTCAGGTCTCCTACATAGTCATGTCTCTAACACAGTCATGTCAGGTCTCCTACATAGTCAGGTCAGGTCTACTTCTTAGTCAGGTTAGGTCTCCTACATAGTCAGGTCAGGTCTCCTACATAGTCAGGTCAGGTCTCCTACATAGTCAGGTCAGGTCTACTTCGTAGTCAGGTCAGGTATCCTACATAGTCAGGTCTGGTCTCCTAAATAGTCAGGTCAGGTCTCCTACATAGTCAGGTCAGGTCTCCTACATAGTCAGGTCAGGTCTCCTAAATAGTCAGGTCAGGTCTCCTACATAGTCAGGTCAGGTCTCCTACATATTCAGGTCTCCTAAAGAGTCAGGTCAGGTCTCCGACACAGTCAGGTCAGGTCTCCTACACAGTCAGGTCAGGTCTCCTACACAGTCAGGTCAGGTCTCCTACATGGTCAGGTCAGGTCTCCTACATGGTCAGGTCAGGTCTCCTACATAGTCAGGTCTCCTACATAGTCAGGTCTCTAACACAGTCAGGTCAGGTCTCCTCAATAGTCAGGTCTATACATAGTCAGGTCTCCTAAATAGTCAGGTCAGGTCTCCTACATAGTCAGGTCTCCTACATAGTCTGGTCAGGTCTCCTACATAGTCTGGTCAGGTCTCCTACATAGTCAGGTCAGGTCTCCTACATAGTCAGATCAGGTCTCCTACATAGTCAGGTCTCCTTCATAGTCGGGTCTCCTACATAGTCATGTCAGGTCTCCTACAAAGTCAGGTCAGGTCTCCTACATAGTCAGGTCAGGTCTCCTACATAGTCTGGTTAGGTCTCCTACATAGTCTGGTCAGGTCTCCTACATAGTCAGGTCAGGTCTCCTACATAGTCAGATCAGGTCTCCTACATAGTCAGGTCTCCTTCATAGTCGGGTCTCCTACATAGTCATGTCAGGTCTCCTACAAAGTCAGGTCAGGTCTACTACATAGTCATGTCAGGTATCCTACCTAGTCAGGTCTCCTACATAGTCAGGTCTCCTACATAGTCAGGTCTCCTAAATAGTCAGGTCTCCTACATAGTAAGTTCAGGTCTCCTACATAGTCTGGTCAGGTCTCCTACATAGTCTGGTCAGGTCTCCTACACAGTCAGGTCAGGTCTCCTACATAGTCAGGTCAGGTCTCCTACATAGTCAGGTCAGGTCCCCTAAATAGTCAGGTCAGGTCTCCTACATAGTCAGGTCTCCTACATAGTCAGGTCAGGTCTCCTACATAGTCAGGTCAGGACTCCTACACAGTCAGGTCAGGTCTCCTACACAGTCAGGTCAGGTCTCCTACACAGTCAGGTCAGGTCTCCTACATAGTCAGGTCAGGTCTCCTACATAGTCAGGTCAGGTCTCCTACATAGTAGTCAGGTCAGGTCTCCTACCTAGTCAGGTCAGGTCTCCTAAATTGTCAGGTCAGGTCTCCTACATAGTCAGGTCTCCTTCATAGTCAGGTCAGGTCTCCTAAATAGTCAGGTCAGGTCTCCTACATAGTCATGTCAGGTCTCCTACACAGTCAGGTCAGGTCTCCTACATAGTCAGGTCAGGTCTCCTAAATAGTCAGGTCAGGTCTCCTAAATAGTCAGGTCAGGTCAGGTCTACTACATAGTCAGGTCTCCTACATAGTCAGGTCTCCTTCATAGTCGGGTCTCCTACATAGTCATGTCAGGTCTCCTACAAAGTCAGGTCAGGTCTACTACATAGTCATGTCAGGTATCCTACCTAGTCAGGTCTCCTACATAGTCAGGTCTCCTACATAGTCAGGTCTCCTAAATAGTCAGGTCTCCTACATAGTAAGTTCAGGTCTCCTACATAGTCTGGTCAGGTCTCCTACATAGTCTGGTCAGGTCTCCTACACAGTCAGGTCAGGTCTCCTACACAGTCAGGTCAGGTCTCCTACATAGTCAGGTCAGGTCCCCTAAATAGTCAGGTCAGGTCTCCTACATAGTCAGGTCTCCTACATAGTCAGGTCAGGTCTCCTACATAGTCAGGTCAGGACTCCTACACAGTCAGGTCAGGTCTCCTACACAGTCAGGTCAGGTCTCCTACACAGTCAGGTCAGGTCTCCTACATAGTCAGGTCAGGTCTCCTACATAGTCAGGTCAGGTCTCCTACATAGTAGTCAGGTCAGGTCTCCTACCTAGTCAGGTCAGGTCTCCTAAATTGTCAGGTCAGGTCTCCTACATAGTCAGGTCTCCTTCATAGTCAGGTCAGGTCTCCTAAATAGTCAGGTCAGGTCTCCTACATAGTCATGTCAGGTCTCCTACACAGTCAGGTCAGGTCTCCTACATAGTCAGGTCAGGTCTCCTAAATAGTCAGGTCAGGTCTCCTAAATAGTCAGGTCAGGTCAGGTCTCCTACATAGTCAGGTCTCCTTCATAGTCAGGTCTACTACATAGTCAGGTCTCCAACATAGTCAGGTCAGGTCTCCTAAATAGTCAGGTCAGGTCTCCTAAAAAGTCAGGTCAGGTCTCCTACATAGTCAGGTCAGGTATCCTACCTAGTCAGGTCTCCTACATAGTCAGGTCAGGTCTCCAACATATTAAGGTCTACTACATAGACAGGTCAGGTCTCCTACATAGTCAGGTCAGGTCTCCTACATAGTCAGGTCAGGTCTCCTAAATAGTCAGGTCAGGTCTCCTACATAGTCAGGTCAGGTCTACTATATAGACAGGTCAGGTCTCCTACATAGTCAGGTCAGGTCTCCTACATAGTCAGGTCAGGTCTCCTACACAGTCAGGTCAGGTCTCCTACATAGTCAGGTCTACTACAAAGTCAGGTCAGGTCTACTAAATAGTCAGGTCTCCAAAATAGTCAGGTCAGGTCTCCTACATAGTCAGGTCAGGTCTACTACATAGTCAGGTCAGGTCTCCTACATAGTCAGGTCTCCAACATAGTCAAGTCAGGTCTCCTACATAGTCAAGTCAGGTCTCCTACATAGTCAGGTCAGGTCTCCTACATAGTCAGGTCAGGTCTCCTACATAGTCAGGTCAGGTCTCCTACATAGTCAGGTCAGGTCTCTAACACAGTCAGGTCAGGTCGCCTACATAGTCAGGTCAGGCCTCCTACATATTAAGATCTACTACATAGTCAGGTCAGGTCTCCTAAATAGTCAGGTCAGGTCAGGTCTCCTACATAGTCAGGTCTCCTTCATAGTCAGGTCTACTACATAGTCAGGTCTCCAACATAGTCAGGTCAGGTCTCCTAAATAGTCAGGTCAGGTCCCCGTCTCTGATGTCCCTCTGGAATGCTACCCTTGCTCGGATTTCATCAACCTTGTTGTCAAGAGACTGGACATTGGCAAGAAGAATGCTAGGGAGTGGTGCGCGCTGTGCCCGTCTCCGGAGTCTGACCAGAAGACCGCCTCGTTTCCCTCTCTTTCGGAGTCGTTTTTTTGGGTCGCTGCATAGGATCCACTCCGTTGTCCTGTTTGTAAGGCAGAACACAGGATCCGCGTCGCGAAAAACATATTCTTGGTCGTACTGATGGTGAGTTGATGCTGATCTTATATTCAGTAGTTCTTCTCGACTGTATGTAATGAAACCTAAGATGACCTGGGGTACTAATGTAAGAAATTACACGTAAAAAAACTAAAAACTGCATAGTTTCCTAGGAACGCGAAGCGAGGCGGCCATCTCTGTCGGCGCCGGAAGTACACAGGTCCCCTACATAGTCATGTCAGGTCTCTTACATAGTGAGGTCAGGTCTACTACATAGTCATGTCAGGTCTCCTACATAGTCATGTCAGGTATCCTACATAGTCAGGTCAGGTCTTCTAAATTGTCAGGTAAGGTATCCTACATAGTCAGGTCAGGTATCCTACCTAGTCAGGTCTCCTACATAGTCAGGTCTCCTACATAGTCAGGTCTCCTACATAGTCAGGTCTCCTACATAGTAAGTTCAGGTCTCCTACATAGTCTGGTCAGGTCTCCTACATAGTCTGGTCAGGTCTCCTACATAGTCTGGTCAGGTCTCCTACACAGTCAGGTCAGGTCTCCTACACAGTCAGGTCAGGTCTCCTACATAGTCTGGTCAGGTCTCCTACATAGTCAGGTCAGGTCTCCTACATAGTCAGGTCTCCTACATAGTCAGGTCAGGTCTCCTACATAGTCAGGTCAGGTCTCCTACATAGTCAGGTCAGGTCTCCTACATAGTCTGGTCAGGTCTCCTAAATTGTCAGGTCTCCTACATAGTCAGTTCTCCTACATAGTCAGGTCAGGTCTCCTACATAGTCAGGTCAGGTCTCCTACATAGTCAGGTCAGGTCTCCTACATAGTCAGGTCAGGTCTCCTACATAGTCAGGTCAGGTCTAGTACATAGACAGGTCAGGTCTCCTAAATGGTCAGGTAGGTATCCTACATAGTCAGGTCAGGTCTCCTACACATTCAGGTCAGGTCTCCTACATAGTCAGGTCAGGTCTCCTACATAGTCAGGTCAGGTCTCCTACATAGTCAGGTCAGGTCTCCTACATAGTCAGTTCTCCTACATAGTCAGGTCAGGTCTCCTACATAGTCAGGTCAGGTCTCCTACATAGTCAGTTCTCCTACATAGTCAGGTCAGGTCTCCTACATAGTCAGGTCAGGTCTCCTACATAGTCAGGTCAGGTCTCCTACATAGTCAGGTCAGGTCTAGTACATAGACAGGTCTAGTACATAGTCTCCTAAATGGTCAGGTAGGTATCCTACATAGTCAGGTCAGGTCTCCTACATAGTCATGTCAGGTCTCCTACATACTCAGGTTAGGTCTACTTCGTAGTCAGGTCTGGTCTCCTAAATAGTCAGGTCAGGGCTCCTACAGGTCAGGTCAGGTCTCCTCAATAGTCAGGTCTATACATAGTCAGGTCTCCTACATAGTCAGGTCAGGTCTCCTACATAGTCAGGTCTCCTACATAGTAAGGTCAGGTCTCCTACATAGTCTGGTCAGGTCTCCCACATAGTCTGGTCAGGTCTCCTACATAGTCTGGTCAGGTCTCCTACATAGTCTGGTCAGGTCTCCTACATAGTCAGGTCAGGTCTCCTACATAGTCAGATCAGGTCTCCTACATAGTCAGGTCTCCTTCATAGTCGGGTCTCCTACATAGTCATGTCAGGTCCCCTACATAGTCATGTCAGGTCTCCTACATAGTGAGGTCAGGTCTACTACATAGTCATGTCAGGTCTCCTACCTAGTCAGGTCTCCTACATAGTCAGGTCTCCTACATAGTCAGGTCTCCTACATAGTCAGGTCTCCTACATAGTAAGTTCAGGTCTCCTACATAGTCTGGTCAGGTCTCCTACATAGTCTGGTCAGGTCTCCTACATAGTCTGGTCAGGTCTCCTACACAGTCAGGTCAGGTCTCCTACACAGTCAGGTCAGGTCTCCTACATAGTCAGGTCTCTAACACAGTCAGGTCAGGTCTCCTACATAGTCAGGTCAGGTCTACTTCTTAGTCAGGTTAGGTCTCCTACATAGTCAGGTCAGGTCTCCTATATAGTCAGGTCAGGTCTCCTACATAGTCAGGTCAGGTCTACTTCGTAGTCAGGTCACGTATCCTACATAGTCAGGTCTGGTCTCCTAAATAGTCAGGTCAGGTCTCCTACATAGTCAGGTCAGGTCTCCTACATAGTCAGGTCAGGTCTCCTACGCAGTCAGGTCAGGTCTCCTACACAGTCAGGTCAGGTCTCCTACACAGTCAGGTCAGGTCTCCTACATAGTCAGGTCAGGTCTCCTACATATTCAGGTCTCCTAAAGAGTCAGGTCAGGTCTCCGACACAGTCAGGTCAGGTCTCCTACACAGTCAGGTCAGGTCTCCTACACAGTCAGGTCAGGTCTCCTACATGGTCAGGTCAGGTCTCCTACATGGTCAGGTCAGGTCTCCTACATAGTCAGGTCTCCTACATAGTCAGGTCTCTAACACAGTCAGGTCAGGTCTCCTCAATAGTCAGGTCTATACATAGTCAGGTCTCCTAAATAGTCAGGTCAGGTCTCCTACATAGTCAGGTCTCCTACATAGTAAGGTCAGGTCTCCTACATAGTCTGGTCAGGTCTCCTACATAGTCTGGTCAGGTCTCCTACATAGTCAGGTCAGGTCTCCTACATAGTCAGATCAGGTCTCCTACATAGTCAGGTCTCCCTCATAGTCGGGTCTCCTACATAGTCATGTCAGGTCTCCTACAAAGTCAGGTCAGGTCTCCTACATAGTCAGGTCAGGTCTCCTACATAGTCTGGTTAGGTCTCCTACATAGTCTGGTCAGGTCTCCTACATAGTCAGGTCAGGTCTCCTACATAGTCAGATCAGGTCTCCTACATAGTCAGGTCTCCTTCATAGTCGGGTCTCCTACATAGTCATGTCAGGTCTCCTACAAAGTCAGGTCAGGTCTACTACATAGTCATGTCAGGTATCCTACCTAGTCAGGTCTCCTACATAGTCAGGTCTCCTACATAGTCAGGTCTCCTAAATAGTCAGGTCTCCTACATAGTAAGTTCAGGTCTCCTACATAGTCTGGTCAGGTCTCCTACATAGTCTGGGCAGGTCTCCTACACAGTCAGGTCAGGTCTCCTACACAGTCAGGTCAGGTCTCCTACATAGTCAGGTCAGGTCCCCTAAATAGTCAGGTCAGGTCTCCTACATAGTCAGGTCTCCTACATAGTCAGGTCAGGTCTCCTACATAGTCAGGTCAGGACTCCTACACAGTAAGGTCAGGTCTCCTACACAGTCAGGTCAGGTCTCCTACACAGTCAGGTCAGGTCTCCTACATAGTCAGGTCAGGTCTCCTACATAGTCAGGTCAGGTCTCCTACATAGTAGTCAGGTCAGGTCTCCTACCTAGTCAGGTCAGGTCTCCTAAATTGTCAGGTCAGGTCTCCTACATAGTCAGGTCTCCTTCATAGTCAGGTCAGGTCTCCTAAATAGTCAGGTCAGGTCTCCTACATAGTCATGTCAGGTCTCCTACACAGTCAGGTCAGGTCTCCTACATAGTCAGGTCAGGTCTCCTAAATAGTCAGGTCAGGTCTCCTAAATAGTCAGGTCAGGTCAGGTCTACTACATAGTCAGGTCTCCTACATAGTCAGGTCTCCTTCATAGTCGGGTCTCCTACATAGTCATGTCAGGTCTCCTACAAAGTCAGGTCAGGTCTACTACATAGTCATGTCAGGTATCCTACCTAGTCAGGTCTCCTACATAGTCATGTCAGGTCCCCTACATAGTCATGTCAGGTCTCCTACATAGTGAGGTCAGGTCTACTACATAGTCATGTCAGGTCTCCTAGATAGTCAGGTCAGGTATCCTACATAGTCAGGTCAGGTCTTCTAAATTGTCAGGTAAGGTATCCTACCTAGTCAGGTCTCCTACATAGTCAGGTCTCCTACATAGTCAGGTCTCCTACATAGTCAGGTCTCCTACATAGTAAGTTCAGGTCTCCTATATAGTCTGGTCAGGTCTCCTACATAGTCTGGTCAGGTCTCCTACACAGTCAGGTCAGGTCTCCTACACAGTCAGGTCAGGTCTCCTACACAGTCAGGTCAGGTCTCCTACACAGTCAGGTCAGGTCTCCTACATATTCAGGTCTCTAACACAGTCAGGTCAGGTCTCCTACACAGTCAGGTCAGGTCTACTTCTTAGTCAGGTTAGGTCTCCTACATAGTCAGGTCTCTAACACAGTCAGGTCAGGTCTCCTACATAGTCAGGTTTCCTACATAGTCAGGTCTCCTACATAGTAAGTTCAGGTCTCCTACATAGTCTGGTCAGGTCTCCTACATAGTCTGGTCAGGTCTCCTACACAGTCAGGTCAGGTCTCCTACACAGTCAGGTCAGGTCTCCTACACAGTCAGGTCAGGTCTCCTACACAGTCAGGTCAGGTCTCCTACATAGTCATGTCTCTAACACAGTCATGTCAGGTCTCCTACATAGTCAGGTCAGGTCTACTTCTTAGTCAGGTTAGGTCTCCTACATAGTCAGGTCAGGTCTCCTACATAGTCAGGTCAGGTCTCCTACATAGTCAGGTCAGGTCTACTTCGTAGTCAGGTCAGGTATCCTACATAGTCAGGTCTGGTCTCCTAAATAGTCAGGTCAGGTCTCCTACATAGTCAGGTCAGGTCTCCTACATAGTCAGGTCAGGTCTCCTAAATAGTCAGGTCAGGTCTCCTACATAGTCAGGTCAGGTCTCCTACATATTCAGGTCTCCTAAAGAGTCAGGTCAGGTCTCCGACACAGTCAGGTCAGGTCTCCTACACAGTCAGGTCAGGTCTCCTACACAGTCAGGTCAGGTCTCCTACATGGTCAGGTCAGGTCTCCTACATGGTCAGGTCAGGTCTCCTACATAGTCAGGTCTCCTACATAGTCAGGTCTCTAACACAGTCAGGTCAGGTCTCCTCAATAGTCAGGTCTATACATAGTCAGGTCTCCTAAATAGTCAGGTCAGGTCTCCTACATAGTCAGGTCTCCTACATAGTCTGGTCAGGTCTCCTACATAGTCTGGTCAGGTCTCCTACATAGTCAGGTCAGGTCTCCTACATAGTCAGATCAGGTCTCCTACATAGTCAGGTCTCCTTCATAGTCGGGTCTCCTACATAGTCATGTCAGGTCTCCTACAAAGTCAGGTCAGGTCTCCTACATAGTCAGGTCAGGTCTCCTACATAGTCTGGTTAGGTCTCCTACATAGTCTGGTCAGGTCTCCTACATAGTCAGGTCAGGTCTCCTACATAGTCAGATCAGGTCTCCTACATAGTCAGGTCTCCTTCATAGTCGGGTCTCCTACATAGTCATGTCAGGTCTCCTACAAAGTCAGGTCAGGTCTACTACATAGTCATGTCAGGTATCCTACCTAGTCAGGTCTCCTACATAGTCAGGTCTCCTACATAGTCAGGTCTCCTAAATAGTCAGGTCTCCTACATAGTAAGTTCAGGTCTCCTACATAGTCTGGTCAGGTCTCCTACATAGTCTGGTCAGGTCTCCTACACAGTCAGGTCAGGTCTCCTACATAGTCAGGTCAGGTCTCCTACATAGTCAGGTCAGGTCCCCTAAATAGTCAGGTCAGGTCTCCTACATAGTCAGGTCTCCTACATAGTCAGGTCAGGTCTCCTACATAGTCAGGTCAGGACTCCTACACAGTCAGGTCAGGTCTCCTACACAGTCAGGTCAGGTCTCCTACACAGTCAGGTCAGGTCTCCTACATAGTCAGGTCAGGTCTCCTACATAGTCAGGTCAGGTCTCCTACATAGTAGTCAGGTCAGGTCTCCTACCTAGTCAGGTCAGGTCTCCTAAATTGTCAGGTCAGGTCTCCTACATAGTCAGGTCTCCTTCATAGTCAGGTCAGGTCTCCTAAATAGTCAGGTCAGGTCTCCTACATAGTCATGTCAGGTCTCCTACACAGTCAGGTCAGGTCTCCTACATAGTCAGGTCAGGTCTCCTAAATAGTCAGGTCAGGTCTCCTAAATAGTCAGGTCAGGTCAGGTCTACTACATAGTCAGGTCTCCTACATAGTCAGGTCTCCTTCATAGTCGGGTCTCCTACATAGTCATGTCAGGTCTCCTACAAAGTCAGGTCAGGTCTACTACATAGTCATGTCAGGTATCCTACCTAGTCAGGTCTCCTACATAGTCAGGTCTCCTACATAGTCAGGTCTCCTAAATAGTCAGGTCTCCTACATAGTAAGTTCAGGTCTCCTACATAGTCTGGTCAGGTCTCCTACATAGTCTGGTCAGGTCTCCTACACAGTCAGGTCAGGTCTCCTACACAGTCAGGTCAGGTCTCCTACATAGTCAGGTCAGGTCCCCTAAATAGTCAGGTCAGGTCTCCTACATAGTCAGGTCTCCTACATAGTCAGGTCAGGTCTCCTACATAGTCAGGTCAGGACTCCTACACAGTCAGGTCAGGTCTCCTACACAGTCAGGTCAGGTCTCCTACACAGTCAGGTCAGGTCTCCTACATAGTCAGGTCAGGTCTCCTACATAGTCAGGTCAGGTCTCCTACATAGTAGTCAGGTCAGGTCTCCTACCTAGTCAGGTCAGGTCTCCTAAATTGTCAGGTCAGGTCTCCTACATAGTCAGGTCTCCTTCATAGTCAGGTCAGGTCTCCTAAATAGTCAGGTCAGGTCTCCTACATAGTCATGTCAGGTCTCCTACACAGTCAGGTCAGGTCTCCTACATAGTCAGGTCAGGTCTCCTAAATAGTCAGGTCAGGTCTCCTAAATAGTCAGGTCAGGTCAGGTCTCCTACATAGTCAGGTCTCCTTCATAGTCAGGTCTACTACATAGTCAGGTCTCCAACATAGTCAGGTCAGGTCTCCTAAATAGTCAGGTCAGGTCTCCTAAAAAGTCAGGTCAGGTCTCCTACATAGTCAGGTCAGGTATCCTACCTAGTCAGGTCTCCTACATAGTCAGGTCAGGTCTCCAACATATTAAGGTCTACTACATAGACAGGTCAGGTCTCCTACATAGTCAGGTCAGGTCTCCTACATAGTCAGGTCAGGTCTCCTAAATAGTCAGGTCAGGTCTCCTACATAGTCAGGTCAGGTCTACTATATAGACAGGTCAGGTCTCCTACATAGTCAGGTCAGGTCTCCTACATAGTCAGGTCAGGTCTCCTACACAGTCAGGTCAGGTCTCCTACATAGTCAGGTCTACTACAAAGTCAGGTCAGGTCTACTAAATAGTCAGGTCTCCAAAATAGTCAGGTCAGGTCTCCTACATAGTCAGGTCAGGTCTACTACATAGTCAGGTCAGGTCTCCTACATAGTCAGGTCTCCAACATAGTCAAGTCAGGTCTCCTACATAGTCAAGTCAGGTCTCCTACATAGTCAGGTCAGGTCTCCTACATAGTCAGGTCAGGTCTCCTACATAGTCAGGTCAGGTCTCCTACATAGTCAGGTCAGGTCTCTAACACAGTCAGGTCAGGTCGCCTACATAGTCAGGTCAGGCCTCCTACATATTAAGATCTACTACATAGTCAGGTCAGGTCTCCTAAATAGTCAGGTCAGGTCAGGTCTCCTACATAGTCAGGTCTCCTTCATAGTCAGGTCTACTACATAGTCAGGTCTCCAACATAGTCAGGTCAGGTCTCCTAAATAGTCAGGTCAGGTCTCCTAAAAAGTCAGGTCAGGTCTCCTACATAGTCAGGTCAGGTATCCTACCTAGTCAGGTCTCCTACATAGTCAGGTCAGGTCTCCAACATATTAAGGTCTACTACATAGACAGGTCAGGTCTCCTACATAGTCAGGTCAGGTCTCCTACATAGTCAGGTCAGGTCTCCTAAATAGTCAGGTCAGGTCTCCTACATAGTCAGGTCAGGTCTACTATATAGACAGGTCAGGTCTCCTACATAGTCAGGTCAGGTCTCCTACATAGTCAGGTCAGGTCTCCTACACAGTCAGGTCAGGTCTCCTACATAGTCAGGTCTACTACAAAGTCAGGTCAGGTCTACTAAATAGTCAGGTCTCCAAAATAGTCAGGTCAGGTCTCCTACATAGTCAGGTCAGGTCTACTACATAGTCATGTCAGGTCTACTACATAGTCAGATCTCCAACATAGTCAAGTCAGGTCTCCTAAATTGTCAGGTCAGGTCTCCTACATAGTCAGGTCAGGTCTCCTACATAGTCAGGTCTCCAACATAGTCAAGTCAGGTCTCCTACATAGTCAAGTCAGGTCTCCTACATAGTCAGGTCAGGTCTCCTACATAGTCAGGTCAGGTCTCCTACATAGTCAGGTCAGGTCTCCTACATAGTCAGGTCTCTAACACAGTCAGGTCAGGTCGCCTACATAGTCAGGTCAGGCCTCCTACATATTAAGATCTACTACATAGACAGGTCAGGTCTCCTACATAGTCAGGTCAAGTCTCCTACATAGTCAGGTCAGGTCTCCTACATAGTCAGGCCAGGAATCCTAAATAGTCAGGTCAGGTCTCCTAAATAGTCAGGTCAGGTCAGGTCTCCTACATAGTCAGGTCTCGTTCATAGTCAGGTCTCCTACATAGTCAGGTAAGGTCTCCTACAAAGTCAGGTCAGGTCTACTAAATAGTCAGGTCTCCAAAATAGTCAGGTCAGGTCTCCTACATAGTCAGGTCAGGTCTACTACATAGTCATGTCAGGTCTACTACATAGTCAGGTCTCCAACATAGTCAAGTCAGGTCTCCTAAATTGTCAGGTCAGGTATCCTACATAGTCAGGTCAGGTCTCCTACATAGTCAGGTCTCCAACATAGTCAAGTCAGGTCTCCTACATAGTCAAGTCAGGTCTCCTACATAGTCAGGTCAGGTCTCCTACATAGTCAGGTCAGGTCTCCTACATAGTCAGGTCAGGTCTCCTACATAGTCAGGTCTCTAACACAGTCAGGTCAGGTCGCCTACATAGTCAGGTCAGGCCTCCTACATATTAAGATCTACTACATAGACAGGCCAGGAATCCTAAATAGTCAGGTCAGGTCTCCTAAATAGTCAGGTCAGGTCAGGTCTCCTACATAGTCAGGTCTCGTTCATAGTCAGGTCTCCTACATAGTCAGGTAAGGTCTCCTACATAGTCAGGTCAGGTCTCCTAAATAGTCAGGTCAGGTCTCCTAAAATGTCAGGTCAGCTCTCCTAAATAGTCAGGTCCGGTATCCTACCTAGTCAGGTCTCCTACATAGTCAGGTCTCCTACATAGTCAGGTCTCCAACATAGTCAGGTCAGGTCTCCTACATAGTCAGGTCAGGTCTCCTACATAGTCAGGTCAGGTCTCCTAAATAGTCAGTTCAGGTCTACTACATAGTCAGGTCAGGTCTCCTACATAGTCAGGTCTCCTACATAGTCATGTCAGGTCTCCTACATAGTCAGGTCAGGTCTACTACATAGTCAGGTCAGGTCTCCTACATAGTCAGGTCAGGTCTCCTAAATAGTCAGGTCAGGTCTCCTAAAATGTCAGGTCAGCTCTCCTACATAGTCAGGTCAGGTATCCTACCTAGTCAGGTCTCCTACATAGTCAGGTCTCCTACATAGTCAGGTCTCCTTCATAGTCAGGTCTCCTACATAGTCAGGTCAGGTCTCCTACATAGTCAGGTCAGGTCTCCTACATAGTCAGGTCAGGTCTCCTACATAGTCAGGTCTCCTACATAGTCAGGTCAGGTCTCCTACATAGTCAGGTCAGGTATCCTAAATTGTCAGGTCAGGTCTCCTACATAGTCAGGTCAGGTTTCCTACATAGTCAGGTCAGGTCTCCTACATATTAGGGTCTACTACATAGTCAGGTCAGGTCTCCTACATAGTCAGGTCTCCTACATAGTCATGTCAGGTCTCCTACATAGTCAGGTCAGGTCTACTACATAGTCAGGTCAGGTCTCCTACATAGTCAGGTCAGGTCTCAAAAATATTAAGGTCTACTACATAGACAGGTCAGGTCTTCTACATAATCAGGCCAGGTCTACTTCGTAGTCAGGTCAGGTCTACTACATAGTCAGGTCAGGTCTCCTACATAGTCAGGTCTCTAACACAGTCAGGTCAGGTCTCCTACATAGTCAGGTCAGGCCTCCTACATATTAAGATCTACTAAATAGACAGGTCAGATCTCCTACATAGTCAGGTCAGGTCTCCTAAATAGTCAGGTCAGGTCTCCTAAATAGTCAGGTCAGGTCTCCTAAATAGTCAGGTCACGTCTCCTACATAGTCAGGTCAGGTCTCCTACATAGTCAGGTCAGGTCTCCTACACAGTCAGGTCAGGTCTCCTACATAGTCAGGTCAGGTCTCCTACACAGTCAGGTCAGGTCTCCTACACAGTCAGGTCAGGTCTCCTACATAGTCTGGTCAGGTCTCCTACACAGTCAGGTCAGGTCTCCTACACAGTCAGGTCAGGTCTCCTACATAGTCAGGTCAGGTCCCCTAAATAGTCAGGTCAGGTCTCCTACATAGTCAGGTCTCCTAAATAGTCAGGTCTCCTACATAGTAAGTTCAGGTCTCCTACATAGTCTGGTCAGGTCTCCTACATAGTCTGGTCAGGTCTCCTACACAGTCAGGTCAGGTCTCCTACACAGTCAGGTCAGGTCTCCTACATAGTCAGGTCAGGTCCCCTAAATAGTCAGGTCAGGTCTCCTACATAGTCAGGTCTCCTACATAGTCAGGTCAGGTCTCCTACATAGTCAGGTCAGGACTCCTACACAGTCAGGTCAGGTCTCCTACACAGTCAGGTCAGGTCTCCTACACAGTCAGGTCAGGTCTCCTACATAGTCAGGTCAGGTCTCCTACATAGTCAGGTCAGGTCTCCTACATAGTAGTCAGGTCAGGTCTCCTACCTAGTCAGGTCAGGTCTCCTAAATTGTCAGGTCAGGTCTCCTACATAGTCAGGTCTCCTTCATAGTCAGGTCAGGTCTCCTAAATAGTCAGGTCAGGTCTCCTACATAGTCATGTCAGGTCTCCTACACAGTCAGGTCAGGTCTCCTACATAGTCAGGTCAGGTCTCCTAAATAGTCAGGTCAGGTCTCCTAAATAGTCAGGTCAGGTCAGGTCTCCTACATAGTCAGGTCTCCTTCATAGTCAGGTCTACTACATAGTCAGGTCTCCAACATAGTCAGGTCAGGTCTCCTAAATAGTCAGGTCAGGTCTCCTAAAAAGTCAGGTCAGGTCTCCTACATAGTCAGGTCAGGTATCCTACCTAGTCAGGTCTCCTACATAGTCAGGTCAGGTCTCCAACATATTAAGGTCTACTACATAGACAGGTCAGGTCTCCTACATAGTCAGGTCAGGTCTCCTACATAGTCAGGTCAGGTCTCCTAAATAGTCAGGTCAGGTCTCCTACATAGTCAGGTCAGGTCTACTATATAGACAGGTCAGGTCTCCTACATAGTCAGGTCAGGTCTCCTACATAGTCAGGTCAGGTCTCCTACACAGTCAGGTCAGGTCTCCTACATAGTCAGGTCTACTACAAAGTCAGGTCAGGTCTACTAAATAGTCAGGTCTCCAAAATAGTCAGGTCAGGTCTCCTACATAGTCAGGTCAGGTCTACTACATAGTCAGGTCAGGTCTCCTACATAGTCAGGTCTCCAACATAGTCAAGTCAGGTCTCCTACATAGTCAAGTCAGGTCTCCTACATAGTCAGGTCAGGTCTCCTACATAGTCAGGTCAGGTCTCCTACATAGTCAGGTCAGGTCTCCTACATAGTCAGGTCAGGTCTCTAACACAGTCAGGTCAGGTCGCCTACATAGTCAGGTCAGGCCTCCTACATATTAAGATCTACTACATAGTCAGGTCAGGTCTCCTAAATAGTCAGGTCAGGTCAGGTCTCCTACATAGTCAGGTCTCCTTCATAGTCAGGTCTACTACATAGTCAGGTCTCCAACATAGTCAGGTCAGGTCTCCTAAATAGTCAGGTCAGGTCTCCTAAAAAGTCAGGTCAGGTCTCCTACATAGTCAGGTCAGGTATCCTACCTAGTCAGGTCTCCTACATAGTCAGGTCAGGTCTCCAACATATTAAGGTCTACTACATAGACAGGTCAGGTCTCCTACATAGTCAGGTCAGGTCTCCTACATAGTCAGGTCAGGTCTCCTAAATAGTCAGGTCAGGTCTCCTACATAGTCAGGTCAGGTCTACTATATAGACAGGTCAGGTCTCCTACATAGTCAGGTCAGGTCTCCTACATAGTCAGGTCAGGTCTCCTACACAGTCAGGTCAGGTCTCCTACATAGTCAGGTCTACTACAAAGTCAGGTCAGGTCTACTAAATAGTCAGGTCTCCAAAATAGTCAGGTCAGGTCTCCTACATAGTCAGGTCAGGTCTACTACATAGTCATGTCAGGTCTACTACATAGTCAGATCTCCAACATAGTCAAGTCAGGTCTCCTAAATTGTCAGGTCAGGTCTCCTACATAGTCAGGTCAGGTCTCCTACATAGTCAGGTCTCCAACATAGTCAAGTCAGGTCTCCTACATAGTCAAGTCAGGTCTCCTACATAGTCAGGTCAGGTCTCCTACATAGTCAGGTCAGGTCTCCTACATAGTCAGGTCAGGTCTCCTACATAGTCAGGTCTCTAACACAGTCAGGTCAGGTCGCCTACATAGTCAGGTCAGGCCTCCTACATATTAAGATCTACTACATAGACAGGTCAGGTCTCCTACATAGTCAGGTCAAGTCTCCTACATAGTCAGGTCAGGTCTCCTACATAGTCAGGCCAGGAATCCTAAATAGTCAGGTCAGGTCTCCTAAATAGTCAGGTCAGGTAAGGTCTCCTACATAGTCAGGTCTCGTTCATAGTCAGGTCTCCTACATAGTCAGGTAAGGTCTCCTACAAAGTCAGGTCAGGTCTACTAAATAGTCAGGTCTCCAAAATAGTCAGGTCAGGTCTCCTACATAGTCAGGTCAGGTCTACTACATAGTCATGTCAGGTCTACTACATAGTCAGGTCTCCAACATAGTCAAGTCAGGTCTCCTAAATTGTCAGGTCAGGTATCCTACATAGTCAGGTCAGGTCTCCTACATAGTCAGGTCTCCAACATAGTCAAGTCAGGTCTCCTACATAGTCAAGTCAGGTCTCCTACATAGTCAGGTCAGGTCTCCTACATAGTCAGGTCAGGTCTCCTACATAGTCAGGTCAGGTCTCCTACATAGTCAGGTCTCTAACACAGTCAGGTCAGGTCGCCTACATAGTCAGGTCAGGCCTCCTACATATTAAGATCTACTACATAGACAGGTCAGGTCTCCTACATAGTCAGGTCAAGTCTCCTACATAGTCAGTTCAGGTATCCTACATAGTCAGGCCAGGAATCCTAAATAGTCAGGTCAGGTCTCCTAAATAGTCAGGTCAGGTCAGGTCTCCTACATAGTCAGGTCTCGTTCATAGTCAGGTCTCCTACATAGTCAGGTAAGGTCTCCTACATAGTCAGGTCAGGTCTCCTAAATAGTCAGGTCAGGTCTCCTAAAATGTCAGGTCAGCTCTCCTAAATAGTCAGGTCAGGTATCCTACCTAGTCAGGTCTCCTACATAGTCAGGTCTCCTACATAGTCAGGTCTCCAACATAGTCAGGTCAGGTCTCCTACATAGTCAGGTCAGGTCTCCTACATAGTCAGGTCAGGTCTCCTAAATAGTCAGTTCAGGTCTACTACATAGTCAGGTCAGGTCTCCTACATAGTCAGGTCTCCTACATAGTCATGTCAGGTCTCCTACATAGTCAGGTCAGGTCTACTACATAGTCAGGTCAGGTCTCCTACATAGTCAGGTCAGGTCTCCTAAATAGTCAGGTCAGGTCTCCTAAAATGTCAGGTCAGCTCTCCTACATAGTCAGGTCAGGTATCCTACCTAGTCAGGTCTCCTACATAGTCAGGTCTCCTACATAGTCAGGTCTCCTTCATAGTCAGGTCTCCTACATAGTCAGGTCAGGTCTCCTACATAGTCAGGTCAGGTCTCCTACATAGTCAGGTCAGGTCTCCTACATAGTCAGGTCTCCTACATAGTCAGGTCAGGTCTCCTACATAGTCAGGTCAGGTATCCTAAATTGTCAGGTCAGGTCTCCTACATAGTCAGGTCAGGTTTCCTACATAGTCATGTCAGGTCTCCTACATAGTCAGGTCAGGTCTACTACATAGTCAGGTCAGGTCTCCTACATAGTCAGGTCAGGTCTCAAAAATATTAAGGTCTACTACATAGACAGGTCAGGTCTTCTACATAATCAGGCCAGGTCTACTTCGTAGTCAGGTCAGGTCTACTACATAGTCAGGTCAGGTCTCCTACATAGTCAGGTCTCTAACACAGTCAGGTCAGGTCTCCTACATAGTCAGGTCAGGCCTCCTACATATTAAGATCTACTAAATAGACAGGTCAGATCTCCTACATAGTCAGGTCAGGTCTCCTAAATAGTCAGGTCAGGTCTCCTAAATAGTCAGGTCAGGTCTCCTAAATAGTCAGGTCACGTCTCCTACATAGTCAGGTCAGGTCTCCTACATAGTCAGGTCAGGTCTCCTACACAGTCAGGTAAGGTCTCCTACATAGTCAGGTCAGGTCTCCTACACAGTCAGGTCAGGTCTCCTACACAGTCAGGTCAGGTCTCCTACATAGTCAGGTCAGGTCTCCTACATAGTCAGGTCAGGTCTCCTAAATAGTCAGTTCAGGTCTCCTACATAGTCAGGTCAGGTCTCCTACATAGTCATGTCTCCTACATAGTCAGGTCAGGTCTCCTACATAGTCAGGTCAGGTATCCTACATATTAGGGTCTACTACATAGTCAGGTCAGGTCTCCTACATAGTCAGGAGCCTACATAGTCATGTCAGGTCTCCTACATAGTCAGGTCAGGTCTACTACATAGTCAGGTCAGGTCTCCTACATATTAAGGTCTACTACATAGACAGGTCAGGTCTCCTACATAATCAGGCCAGGTCTACTTCGTAGTCAGGTCAGGTCTACTACATAGTCAGGTCAGGTCTCCTACATAGTCAGGTCTCTAACACAGTCAGGTCAGGTCTCCTACATAGTCAGGTCAGGCCTCCTACATATTAAGATCTACTACATAGACAGGTCAGGTCTCCTACATAGTCAGGTCAGGTATACTACATAGTCATGTCAGGTCTCCAACATAGTCAAGTCAGGTCTCCTACATAGTCAGGTCAGGTTTCCTACATAGTCAGGTCAGGTCTCCTACATAGTCAGGTCAGGTCTCCTAGATAGTCAGGTCAGGTCTCCTACACAGTCAGGTCAGGTCTCCTACATAGTCAGGTCTACTACAAAGTCAGGTCAGGTCTACTAAATAGTCAGGTCTGCAAAATAGTCAGGTCAGGTCTCCTACATAGTCAGGTCAGGTCTACTACATAGTCATGTCAGGTCTACTACATAGTCAGGTCAGGTCTCCTACATAGTCAGGTCAGGTCTCCTAAATAGTCAGTTCAGGTCTCCTACATAGTCAGGTCAGGTCTCCTACATAGTCAGGTCTCTAACACAGTCAGGTCAGGTCTCCTACATAGTCAGGTCAGGCCTCCTACATATTAAGATCTACTACATAGACAGGTCAGGTCTCCTACATAGTCAGGTCAGGTCTCCTACATAGTCAGGTCAAGCCTCCTACATATTAAGATCTACTACATAGACAGGTCAGGTCTCCTACATAGTCAGGTCAGGTCTCCTACATAGTCAGGTCAGGTCTCCTACATAGTCAGGTCAGGTCTCCTACATAGTCAGGCCAGGAATCCTAAATAGTCAGGTCAGGTCAGGTCTCCTACATAGTCAGGTCTCCTCCATAGTCAGGTCTCCTACATAGTCAGGTAAGGTCTCCTACATAGTCAGGTCAGGTCTCCTAAATAGTCAGGTCAGCTCTCCTACATAGTCAGGTCAGGTATCCTACCTAGTCAGGTCTCCTACATAGTCAGGTCTCCTACATAGTCAGATCTCCAACATAGTCTTATCAGGTCTCCTACATAGTCAGGTCAGGTCTCCTAAATAGTCAGTTCAGGTCTCCTACATAGTCAGGTCAGGTCTCCTACATAGTCAGGTAAGGTCTCCTACATAGTCAGGTCAGGAATCCTAAATTGTCAGGTCAGGTCTCCTACATAGTCAGGTCAGGTCTCCTAAATAGTCAGGTCAGGTCTCCTACATATTAGGGTCTACTACATAGTCAGGTCAGGTCTCCTACATAGTCAGGTCTCCTACATAGTCATGTCAGGTCTCCTACATAGTCAGGTCAGGTCTACTACATATTAAGGTCTACTACATAGACAGGTCAGGTCTCCTACATAATCAGGTCAGGTCTACTTCGTAGTCAGGTCTACTACATAGTCAGGTCAGGTCTCCTTCAGGTCAGGTCTCCTACATAGTCAGGTCAGGTCTCCTACATAGTCAGGTCTCTAACACAGTCAGGTCAGGTCTCCTACATAGTCAGGTCAGGCCTACTACATATTAAGATCTACTACATAGACAGGTCAGGTCTCCTACATAGTCAGGTCAGGTCTCCTACATAGTCAGGTCAGGTCTCCTAAATAGTCAGGTCAGGTCTCCTACATAGTCAGGTCAGGTCTACTACATAGACATGTCAGGTCTCCTACATAGTCAGGTCAGGTCTCCTACATAGTCAGGTCAGGTCTCCTACACAGTCAGGTCAGGTCTCCTACATTGTCAGGTCTACTAAATAGTCAGGTCAGGTCTACTACATAGTCAGGTCTCCAAAATAGTCAGGTCAGGTCTCCTACATAGTCAGGTCAGGTATACTACATAGTCATGTCAGGTCTCCTACATAGTCAGGTCTCCAACATAGTCAAGTCAGGTCTCCTACATAGTCAGGTCAGGTCTCCTACATAGTCAGGTCAGGTCTCCTACATAGTCAGGTCAGGTCTCCTACATAGTCAGGTCAGGTATACTACATAGTCATGTCAGGTCTCCTACATAGTCAGGTCTCCAACATAGTCAAGTCAGGTCTCCTACATAGTCAGGTCAGGTCTCTTACATAGTCAGGTCAGGTCTCCTACATAGTCAGGTAAGGTCTCCTACATAGTCAGGTCAGGTCTCCTAAATACATAGTCAGGTCAGGTCTCCTAAATAGTCAGGTCAGGTCTCCTAAAAAGTCAGGTCAGGTCTCCTACATAGTCAGGTCAGGTCTCCTACATAGTCAGGTCAGGTCTCCTACATATTAAGGTCTACTACATAGTCAGGTCAGGTCTCCTACATAGTCAGGTCAGGTCTCCTAGATAGTCAGGTCTCCTACATAGTCAGGTCAGGTCTCCTACATAGTCAGGTCAGGTATCCTAAATTGTCAGGTCAGGTCTCCTACATAGTCAGGTCAGGTCTCCTACATAGTCAGGTCAGGTATACTACATAGTCATGTCAGGTCTCCTACATAGTCAGGTCTCCAACATAGTCAAGTCAGGTCTCCTACATAGTCAGGTCAGGTCTCCTACATAGTCAGGTCAGGTCTCCTACATAGTCAGGTCAGGTCTCCTACATAGTCAGGTCAGGTCACCTACATAGTCAGGTCAGGTCTCCTACACAGTCAGGACAAGTCTCCTACATAGTCAGGTCTAATACAAAGTCAGGTCAGGTCTACTAAATAGTCAGGTCTGCAAAATAGTCAGGTCAGGTCTCCTACATAGTCAGGTCAGGTCTACTACATAGTCATGTCAGGTCTACTACATAGTCAGGTCTCCAACATAGTCAAGTCAGGTCTCCTAAATTGTCAGGTCAGGTCTCCTACATAGTCAGGTCGGGTCTCCTACATAGTCAGGTCAGGTCACCTACATAGTCAGGTCAGGTCTCCTACACAGTCAGGACAAGTCTCCTACATAGACAGGTCTACTACAAAGTCAGGTCAGGTCTACTAAATAGTCAGGTCTGCAAAATAGTCAGGTCAGGTCTCCTACATAGTCAGGTCAGGTCTACTACATAGTCATGTCAGGTCTACTACATAGTCAGGTCTCCAACATAGTCAAGTCAGGTCTCCTACATAGTCAGGTCAGGTCTCCTACATAGTCAGGTCAGGTCTCCTACATAGTCAGGTCAGGTCTCCTACATAGTCAGGTCAGCTCTCCTACATAGTCAGGTCAGGTATCCTACCTAGTCAGGTCTCCTACATAGTCAGATCTCCAACATAGTCTTATCAGGTCTCCTACATAGTCAGGTCACGTCTCCTAAATAGTCAGTTCAGGTCTCCTACATAGTCAGGTCAGGTCTCCTACATAGTCAGGTCAGGTCTCCTACATAGTCAGGTCAGGAATCCTAAATTGTCAGGTCAGGTCTCCTACATAGTCAGGTCAGGTCTCCTACATAGTCAGGTCAGGTCTCCTACATATTAGGGTCTACTACATAGTCAGGTCAGGTCTCCTACATAGTCAGGTCTCCTACATAGTCATGTCAGGTCTCCTACATAGTCAGGTCAGGTCTACTACATAGTCAGGTCAGGTCTCCTACATAGTCAGGTCAGGTCTCCTACATATTAAGGTCTACTACATAGACAGGTCAGGTCTCCTATATAGTCAGGTCAGGTCTCCTACATATTAGGGTCTCCTACATAGTCAGGTCAGGTCTCCTAAATAGTCAGGTCAGGTCTCCTAAATAGTCAGGTCAGCTCTCCTACATAGTCAGGTCACGTATCCTACCTAGTCAGGTCTCCTATATAGTCAGGTCTCCTACATAGTCAGATCTCCAACATAGTCTTATCAGGTCTCCTACATAGTCAGGTCAGGTCTCCTAAATAGTCAGTTCAGGTCTCCTACATAGTCAGGTCAGGTCTCCTACATAGTCAGGTCAGGTCTCCTACATAGTCAGGTCAGGAATCCTAAATTGTCAGGTCAGGTCTCCTACATAGTCAGGTCAGGCCTCCTACATATTAAGATCTAGTACATAGACAGGTCAGGTCTCCTACATAGTCAGGTCAGGTCTCCTACATAGTCAGGTCAGGTCTCCTAAATAGTCAGGTCAGGTCTCCTACATATTAAGGTCTACTACATAGACAGGTCAGGTCTCCTATATAGTCAGGTCAGGTCTCCTACATATTAGGGTCTACTACATAGTCAGGTCAGGTCTCCTACATAGTCAGGTCTCCTACATAGTCATGTCAGGTCTACTACATAGTCAGGTCAGGTCTCCTACATAGTCAGGTCAGGTCTCCTACATAGTCAGGTCAGGCCTCCTACATATTAAGATCTAGTACATAGACAGGTCAGGTCTCCTACATAGTCAGGTCAGGTCTCCTACATAGTCAGGTCAGGTCTCCTAAATAGTCAGGTCAGGTCTCCTACATAGTCAGGTCAGGTCTACTACATAGACATGTCAGGTCTCCAACATAGTCAGGTCAGGTCTCCTACATAGTCAGGTCAGGTCTCCTACACAGTCAGGTCAGGTCTCCTACATTGTCAGGTCTACTAAATAGTCAGGTCAGGTCTACTACATAGTCAGGTCTCCAAAATAGTCAGGTCAGGTCTCCTACATAGTCAGGTCAGGTATACTACATAGTCATGTCAGGTCTCCTACATAGTCAGGTCTCCAACATAGTCAAGTCAGGTCTCCTACATAGTCAGGTCAGGTCTCCTACATAGTCAGGTCAGGTCTCCTACATAGTCAGGTCAGGTCTCCTACATAGTCAGGTCAGGTATACTACATAGTCATGTCAGGGCTCCTACATAGTCAGGTCTCCAACATAGTCAAGTCAGGTCTCCTACATAGTCAGGTCAGGTCTCTTACATAGTCAGGTCAGGTCTCCTACATAGTCAGGTAAGGTATCCTACATAGTCAGGTCAGGTCTCCTAAATACATAGTCAGGTCAGGTCTCCTAAATAGTCAGGTCAGGTCTCCTAAAAAGTCAGGTCAGGTCTCCTACATAGTCAGGTCAGGTCTCCTACATAGTCAGGTCAGGTCTCCTACATATTAAGGTCTACTACATAGACAGGTCAGGTCTCCTAAATAGTCAGGTCAGGTCTCCTAAATAGTCAGGTCAGCTCTCCTACATAGTCAGGTCAGGTATCCTACCTAGTCAGGTCTCCTATATAGTCAGGTCTCCTACATAGTCAGATCTCCAACATAGTCTTATCAGGTCTCCTACATAGTCAGGTCAGGTCTCCTAAATAGTCAGTTCAGGTCTCCTACATAGTCAGGTCAGGTCTCCTACATAGTCAGGTCAGGTCTCCTACATAGTCAGGTCAGGAATCCTAAATTGTCAGGTCAGGTCTCCTACATAGTCAGGTCAGGTCTCCTACATAGTCAGGTCAGGTCTCCTACATAGTCAGGTCAGGTCTCCTACATAGTCAGGTCAGGTCTCCTTCATAGTCAGGTCTCCTACATAGTCATGTCAGGTCTCCTACATAGTCAGGTCAGGTCTACTACATAGTCAGGTCAGGTCTCCTACATAGTCAGGTCAGGTCTCCTACATATTAAGGTCTACTACATAGACAGGTCAGGTCTCCTACATAGTCAGGTCAGGTCTCCTACATATTAAGGTCTACTACATAGTCAGGTCAGGTATCCTAAATTGTCAGGTCAGGTCTCCTACATAGTCAGGTAAGGTATCCTAAATAGTCAGGTCAGGTCTCCTAAATAGTCAGGTCAGGTCAGGTCTTCTACATAGTCAGGTCTCCTTCATAGTCAGGTCTCCTACATAGTCAGGTAAGGTCTCCTACATAGTCAGGTCAGGTCTCCTAAATAGTCAGGTCAGGTCTCCTACATAGTCAGGTCTCCTACATAGTCAGGTCAGGTCTCCTACATAGTCAGGTCAGGTCTACTACATAGTCAGGTCAGGTCAGGTCTCCTACATAGTCAGGTCTCGTTCATAGTCAGGTCTCCTACATAGTCAGGTCAGGTCTCCTACATAGTCAGGTCATGTCTCCTACATAGTCTGGTCAGGTCTCCTACATTGTCTGGTCAGGTCTCCTACATAGTCTGGTCAGGTCTCCTACATAGTCTGATCAGGTCTCCTACATAGTCAGGTCAGGTCTCCTACATAGTCAGGTCAGGTCTCCTACATAGTCAGGTCATGTCTCCTACATAGTCTGGTCAGGTCTCCTACATAGTCTGGTCAGGTCTCCTACATAGTCAGGTCAGGTCTCCTACATAGTCTGGTCAGGTCTCCTACATAGTCAGGTCAGGTCTCCTAAATTGTCAGGTAAGGTCTCCTACATAGTCAGGTCTCCTTCATAGTCAGGTCAGGTCTCCTAAATAGTCAGGTCAGGTCTCCTACATAGTCATGTCAGGTCTCCTACACAGTCAGGTCAGGTCTCCTACATAGTCAGGTCAGGTCTCCTAAATAGTCAGGTCAGGTCTCCTAAATAGTCAGGTCAGGTCAGGTCTCCTACATAGTCAGGTCTCCTTCATAGTCAGGTCTACTACATAGTCAGGTCTCCAACATAGTAAGGTCAGGTCTCCTAAATAGTCAGGTCAGGTCTCCTAAAAAGTCAGGTCAGGTCTCCTACATAGTCAGGTCAGGTATCCTACCTAGTCAGGTCTCCTACATAGGCAGGTCAGGTCTCCTACATAGTCAGGTCAGGTATCCTAAATTGTCAGGTCAGGTCTCCTACATAGTCAGGTCAGGTCTCCTACATATTAAGGTCTACCACATAGTCAGGTCAGGTCTCCTACATAGTCAGGTCAGGTCTCCAACATATTAAGGTCTACTACATAGACAGGTCAGGTCTCCTACATAGTCAGGTCTACTACATAGTCAGGTCAGGTCTCCTACATAGTCAGGTCAGGTCTCCTACATAGTCAGGTCAGGTCTCCTAAATAGTCAGGTCAGGTCTCCTACATAGTCAGGTCACGTCTACTATATAGACAGGTCAGGTCTACTACATAGTCAGGTCAGGTCTCCTACATAGTCAGGTCAGGTCTCCTACACAGTCAGGTCAGGTCTCCTACATAGTCAGGTCTAGTACAAAGTCAGGTCAGGTCTACTAAATAGTCAGGTCTCCAAAATAGTCAGGTCAGGTCTCCTACATAGTCAGGTCTACTACAAAGTCAGGTCAGGTCTACTAAATGGTCAGATCTCCAACATAGTCAAGTCAGGTCTCCTAAATTGTCAGGTCAGGTATCCTACATAGTCAGGTCAGGTCTCCTACATAGTCAGGTCAGGTCTCCTACATAGTCAGGTCAGGTCTCCTACACAGTCAGGTCAGGTCTCCTACATAGTCATGTCAGGTCTCCTACACAGTCAGGTCAGGTCTCCTACATAGTCAGGTCAGGTCTCCTAAATAGTCAGGTCAGGTCTCCTAAATAGTCAGGTCAGGTCAGGTCTCCTACATAGTCAGGTCTCCTTCATAGTCAGGTCAGGTCTCCTAAATAGTCAGGTCAGGTCTCCTACATAGTCATGTCAGGTCTCCTACACAGTCAGGTCAGGTCTCCTACATAGTCAGGTCAGGTCTCCTAAATAGTCAGGTCAGGTCTCCTAAATAGTCAGGTCAGGTCAGGTCTCCTACATAGTCAGGTCTCCTTCATAGTCAGGTCTACTACATAGTCAGGTCTCCAACATAGTAAGGTCAGGTCTCCTAAATAGTCAGGTCAGGTCTCCTAAAAAGTCAGGTCAGGTCTCCTACATAGTCAGGTCAGGTATCCTACCTAGTCAGGTCTCCTACATAGGCAGGTCAGGTCTCCTACATAGTCAGGTCAGGTATCCTAAATTGTCAGGTCAGGTCTCCTACATAGTCAGGTCAGGTCTCCTACATATTAAGGTCTACCACATAGTCAGGTCAGGTCTCCTACATAGTCAGGTCAGGTCTCCAACATATTAAGGTCTACTACATAGACAGGTCAGGTCTCCTACATAGTCAGGTCTACTACATAGTCAGGTCAGGTCTCCTACATAGTCAGGTCAGGTCTCCTACATAGTCAGGTCAGGTCTCCTAAATAGTCAGGTCAGGTCTCCTACATAGTCAGGTCAGGTCTACTATATAGACAGGTCAGGTCTACTACATAGTCAGGTCAGGTCTCCTACATAGTCAGGTCAGGTCTCCTACACAGTCAGGTCAGGTCTCCTACATAGTCAGGTCTAGTACAAAGTCAGGTCAGGTCTACTAAATAGTCAGGTCTCCAAAATAGTCAGGTCAGGTCTCCTACATAGTCAGGTCTACTACAAAGTCAGGTCAGGTCTACTAAATGGTCAGATCTCCAACATAGTCAAGTCAGGTCTCCTAAATTGTCAGGTCAGGTATCCTACATAGTCAGGTCAGGTCTCCTACATAGTCAGGTCAGGTCTCCTACATAGTCAGGTCAGGTCTCCTACACAGTCAGGTCAGGTCTCCTACATAGTCAGGTCAGGCCTCCTACATAGTCAGGTCTCCTACATAGTCAGGTCAGGTCTCCTACATAGTCAGGTCAGGTCTCCTACATAGTCAGGTCAGGTCTCCTACATAGTCAGGTCAGGTATCCTACATAGTCAGGTCAGGTCTCCTACACAGTCAGGTCAGGTCTCCTACATAGTCAGGTCAGGTATCCTACATATTAAGATCTACTACATAGACAGGTCAGGTCTCCTACATAGTCATGTCAGGTCTCCTACATAGTCAGGTCTCCAACATAGTCAAGTCAGGTCTCCTACATAGTCAGGTCAGGTCTCTTACATAGTCAGGTCAGGTCTCCTACATAGTCAGGTCAGGTTTCCTACATAGTCAGGTCAGGTCTCCTACATAGTCAGGTCAGGTCTCCTACATAGTCATGTCAGGTCTCCTACATAGTCAGGTCAGGTCTACTACATAGTCAGGTCAGGTCTCCTACATAGTCAGGTCAGGCCTCCTACATATTAAGGTCTACTACATAGACAGGTCAGGTCTCCTACATAATCAGGCCAGGTCTACTTCGTAGTCAGGTCAGGTCTACTACATAGTCAGGTCAGGTCTCCTACATAGTCAGGTCTCTAACACAGTCAGGTCAGGTCTCCTACATAGTCAGGTCAGGCCTCCTACATATTAAGATCTACTACATAGACAGGTCAGGTCTCCTACATAGTCAGGTCAGGTCTCCTACACAGTCAGGTCAGGTCTGATACACAGTCAGGTCAGGTCTCCTACATAGTCAGGTCAGGTCTACTACATAGTCATGTCAGGTCATCTACATAGTCAGGTCTCCAACATAGTCAAGTCAGGTCTCCTAAATTGTCAGGTCAGGTATCCTACATAGTCAGGTCAGGTCTCCTACATAGTCAGGTCTCCAACATAGTCAAGTCAGGTCTCCTACATAGTCAGGCCAGGAATCATAAAAAGTCAGGTCAGGTCTCCTAAATAGTCAGGTCAGGTCAGGTCTCCTACATAGTCAGGTCTCCTTCATAGTCAGGTCTCCTACATAGTCAGCTAAGGTCTCCTACATAGTCAGGTCAGGTCTCCTAAATAGTCAGGTCAGGTCTCCTAAAAAGTCAGGTCAGCTCTCCTACATAGTCAGGTCAGGTATCCTACCTAGTCAGGTCTCCTACATAGTCAGGTCTCCTACATAGTCAGATCTCCAACATAGTCAGGTCAGGTCTCCTACATAGTCAGGTCAGGTCTCCTACCTAGTCAGGTCAGGTCTCCTAAATAGTCAGTTCAGGTCTCCTACATAGTCAGGTCAGGTCTCCTACATAGTCAGGTCTCCTACATAGTCAGGTCAGGATCTCCTACATAGTCAGGTCAGGTATCCTAAATTGTCAGGTCAGGTCTCCTACATAGTCAGGTCAGGTCTCCTACATATTAAGGTCTACTACATAGTCAGGTCAGGTCTCCTACATAGTCAGGTCAGGTCTCCTACAAAGTCAGGTCTCCTACATAGTCAGGTCAGGTCTCCTACATAGTCAGGTCAGGTCTACTACATAGTCAGGTCAGGTCTCCTACATAGTCAGGTCAGGTCTCCTACATATTAAGGTCTACTATATAGTCAGGTCAGGTATCCTAAATTGTCAGGTCAGGTCTCCTACATAGTCAGGTCAGGTATCCTAAATAGTCAGGTCAGGTCTCCTAAATAGTCAGGTCAGGTCAGGTCTTCTACATAGTCAGGTCTCCTTCATAGTCAGGTCTCCTACACAGTCAGGTGAGGTCTCCTACATAGTCAGGTCAGGTCTACTACATAGTCAGGTCAGGTCTCCTACATAGTCAGGTCAGGTCTCCTACATAGTCAGGTCATGTCTCCTACATAGTCTGGTCAGGTCTCCTACATAGTCTGGTCAGGTCTCCTACATAGTCTGGTCAGGTCTCCTACATAGTCTGGTCAGGTCTCCTACATAGTCTGGTCAGGTCTCCTACATAGTCAGGTCAGGTCTCCTACATAGTCAGGTCAGGTCTCCTAAATTGTCAGGTCAGGTCTCCTACATAGTCAGGTCTCCTTCATAGTCAGGTCAGGTCTCCTAAATAGTCAGGTCAGGTCTCCTACATAGTCATGTCAGGTCTCCTACACAGTCAGGTCAGGTCTCCTACATAGTCAGGTCAGGTCTCCTAAATAGTCAGGTCAGGTCTCCTAAATAGTCAGGTCAGGTCAGGTCTCCTACATAGTCAGGTCTCCTTCATAGTCAGGTCTACTACATAGTCAGGTCTCCAACATAGTAAGGTCAGGTCTCCTAAATAGTCAGGTCAGGTCTCCTAAAAAGTCAGGTCAGATCTCCTACATAGTCAGGTCAGGTATCCTACCTAGTCAGGTCTCCTACATAGGCAGGTCAGGTCTCCTACATAGTCAGGTCAGGTATCCTAAATTGTCAGGTCAGGTCTCCTACATAGTCAGGTCAGGTCTCCTACATAGTCAGGTCAGGTCTCCTACACAGTCAGGTCAGGTCTCCTACATTGTCAGGTCTACTAAATAGTCAGGTCAGGTCTACTACATAGTCAGGTCTCCAAAATAGTCAGGTCAGGTCTCCTACATAGTCAGGTCTCCTACATAGTCAGATCTCCAACATAGTCAGGTCAGGTCTCCTACATAGTCAGGTCAGGTCTCCTACCTAGTCAGGTCAGGTCTCCTAAATAGTCAGTTCAGGTCTCCTACATAGTCAGGTCAGGTCTCCTACATAGTCAGGTCTCCTACATAGTCAGGTCAGGATCTCCTACATAGTCAGGTCAGGTATCCTAAATTGTCAGGTCAGGTCTCCTACATAGTCAGGTCAGGTCTCCTACATATTAAGGTCTACTACATAGTCAGGTCAGGTCTCCTACATAGTCAGGTCAGGTCTCCTACAAAGTCAGGTCTCCTACATAGTCAGGTCAGGTCTCCTACATAGTCAGGTCAGGTCTACTACATAGTCAGGTCAGGTCTCCTACATAGTCAGGTCAGGTCTCCTACATATTAAGGTCTACTATATAGTCAGGTCAGGTATCCTAAATTGTCAGGTCAGGTCTCCTACATAGTCAGGTCAGGTATCCTAAATAGTCAGGTCAGGTCTCCTAAATAGTCAGGTCAGGTCAGGTCTTCTACATAGTCAGGTCTCCTTCATAGTCAGGTCTCCTACACAGTCAGGTGAGGTCTCCTACATAGTCAGGTCAGGTCTACTACATAGTCAGGTCAGGTCTCCTACATAGTCAGGTCAGGTCTCCTACATAGTCAGGTCATGTCTCCTACATAGTCTGGTCAGGTCTCCTACATAGTCTGGTCAGGTCTCCTAAATAGTCTGGTCAGGTCTCCTACATAGTCTGGTCAGGTCTCCTACATAGTCTGGTCAGGTCTCCTACATAGTCAGGTCAGGTCTCCTACATAGTCAGGTCAGGTCTCCTAAATTGTCAGGTCAGGTCTCCTACATAGTCAGGTCTCCTTCATAGTCAGGTCAGGTCTCCTAAATAGTCAGGTCAGGTCTCCTACATAGTCATGTCAGGTCTCCTACACAGTCAGGTCAGGTCTCCTACATAGTCAGGTCAGGTCTCCTAAATAGTCAGGTCAGGTCTCCTAAATAGTCAGGTCAGGTCAGGTCTCCTACATAGTCAGGTCTCCTTCATAGTCAGGTCTACTACATAGTCAGGTCTCCAACATAGTAAGGTCAGGTCTCCTAAATAGTCAGGTCAGGTCTCCTAAAAAGTCAGGTCAGGTCTCCTACATAGTCAGGTCAGGTATCCTACCTAGTCAGGTCTCCTACATAGGCAGGTCAGGTCTCCTACATAGTCAGGTCAGGTATCCTAAATTGTCAGGTCAGGTCTCCTACATAGTCAGGTCAGGTCTCCTACATAGTCAGGTCAGGTCTCCTACACAGTCAGGTCAGGTCTCCTACATTGTCAGGTCTACTAAATAGTCAGGTCAGGTCTACTACATAGTCAGGTCTCCAAAATAGTCAGGTCAGGTCTCCTACATAGTCAGGTCAGGTATACTACATAGTCATGTCAGGTCTCCTACATAGTCAGGTCTCCAACATAGTCAAGTCAGGTCTAGTACATAGTCAGGTCAGGTCTCCTACATAGTCAGGTCAGGTCTCCTACATAGTCAGGTCAGGTCTCCTACATAGTCAGGTCAGGTATACTACATAGTCATGTCAGGTCTCCTACATAGTCAGGTCTCCAACATAGCCAAGTCAGGTCTCCTACATAGTCAGGTCAGGTCTCTTACATAGTCAGGTCAGGTCTCCTACATAGTCAGGTAAGGTCTCCTACATAGTCAGGTCAGGTCTCCTAAATACATAGTCAGGTCAGGTCTCCTAAATAGTCAGGTCAGGTCTCCTAAAAAGTCAGGTCAGGTCTCCTACATAGTCAGGTCAGGTCTCCTACATAGTCAGGTCAGGTCTCCTACATATTAAGGTCTACTACATAGTCAGGTCAGGTCTCCTACATAGTCAGGTCAGGTCTCCTACATAGTCAGGTCTCCTACATAGTCAGGTCAGGTCTCCTACATAGTCAGGTCAGGTATCCTAAATTGTCAGGTCAGGTCTCCTACATAGTCAGGTCAGGTCTCCTACATAGAAAGGTCAGGTATACTACATAGTCATGTCAGGTCTCCTACATAGTCAGGTCTCCAACATAGTCAAGTCAGGTCTCCTACATAGTCAGGTCAGGTCTCCTACATAGTCAGGTCAGGTCTCCTACATAGTCAGGTCAGGTCTCCTACATAGTCAGGTCAGGTCTCCTACATAGTCAGGTCAGGTCTCCTACATAGTCAGGTCAGGTATCCTACATAGTCAGGTCAGGTCTCCTACATAGTCAGGTCAGGTCTACTACAAAGTCAGGTCAGGTCTACTACATAGTCAGGTCTCCAACATAGTCAAGTCAGGTCTCCTAAATTGTCAGGTAAGGTATCCTAAATAGTCAGGTCAGGTATCCTACATAGTCAGGTCAGGTCTCCTACATAGTCAGGTCTCTAACACAGTCAGGTCAGGTCTCCTACATAGTCAGGTCAGGCCTCCTACATATTAAGATCTACTACATAGACAGGTCAGGTCTCCTACATAGTCAGGTCAGGTCTCCTACATAGTCAGGTCAGGCCTCCTACATATTAAGATCTACTACATAGACAGGTCAGGTCTCCTACATAGTCAGGTCAGGTCTCCTACATAGTCAGGTCAGGTCTCCTACATAGTCAGGTCAGGTCTCCTACATAGTCAGACCAGGAATCCTAAATAGTCAGGTCAGGTCTCCTAAATAGTCAGGTCAGGTCAGGTCTCCTACATAGTCAGGTCTCCTTCATAGTCAGGTCTCCTACATAGTCAGGTAAGGTCTCCTACATAGTCAGGTCAGGTCTCCTAAATAGTCAGGTCAGGTCTCCTAAATAGTCAGGTCAGCTCTCCTACATAGTCAGGTCAGGTATCCTACCTAGTCAGGTCTCCTATATAGTCAGGTCTCCTACATAGTCAGATCTCCAACATAGTCTTATCAGGTCTCCTACATAGTCCTACTACATATTAAGATCTACTACATAGACAGGTCAGGTCTCCTACATAGTCAGGTGAAGTCTCCTACATAGTCAGGTCAGGTCTCCTACATAGTCAGGCCAGGAATCCTAAATAGTCAGGTCAGGTCTCCTAAATAGTCAGGTCAGGTCAGGTCTCCTACATATTCAGGTCTCGTTCATAGTCAGGTCTCCTACATAGTCAGGTAAAGTCTCCTACAAAGTCAGGTCAGGTCTACTAAATAGTCAGGTCTCCAAAATAGTCAGGTCAGGTCTCCTACATGGTCAGGTCAGGTCTACTACATAGTCATGTCAGGTCTACTACATAGTCAGGTCTCCAACATAGTCAAGTCAGGTCTCCTAAATTGTCAGGTCAGGTATCCTACATAGTCAGGTCAGGTCTCCTACATAGTCAGGTCTCCAACATAGTCAAGTCAGGTCTCCTACATAGTCAAGTCAGGTCACCTACATAGTCAGGTCAGGTCTCCTACATAGTCAGGTCAGGTCTCCTACATAGTCAGGTCAGGTCTCCTACATAGTCAGGTCTCTAACACAGTCAGGTCAGGTCGCCTACATAGTCAGGTCAGGCCTCCTACATATTAAGATCTACTACATAGACAGGTCAGGTCTCCTACATAGTCAGGTCAAGTCTCCTACATAGTCAGGTCAGGTCTCCTACATAGTCAGGCCAGGAATCCTAAATAGTCAGGTCAGGTCTCCTAAATAGTCAGGTCAGGTCAGGTCTCCTACATAGTCAGGTCTCGTTCATAGTCAGGTCTCCTACATCGTCAGGTAAGGTCTCCTACATAGTCAGGTCAGGTCTCCTAAATAGTCAGGTCAGGTCTCCTAAAATGTCAGGTCAGCTCTCCTACATAGTCAGGTCAGGTATCCTACCTAGTCAGGTCTCCTACATAGTCAGGTCTCCTACATAGTCAGGTCTCCTACATAGTCAGGTCTCCTACATAGTCAGGTCTCCAACATAGTCAGGTCAGGTCTCCTACATAGTCAGGTCAGGTCTCCTACATAGTCAGGTCAGGTCTACTACATAGTCAGGTCTCCTACATAGTCAGGTCTTCTACATAGTCAGGTCTCCAACATAGTCAGGTCAGGTCTACTAAATAGTCAGTTCAGGTCTACTACATAGTCAGGTCAAGTCTCCTACATAGTCAGGTCTCCTACATAGTCATGTCAGGTCTCCTACATAGTCAGGTCAGGTCTCCTACATAGTCAGGTCAGGTCTCCTAAATAGTCAGGTCAGGTCTCCTAAAATGTCAAGTCAGCTCTCCTACATAGTCAGGTCAGGTAATATACCTAGTCAGGTCTCCTACCTAGTCAGGTCTCCTACATAGTCAGGTCTCCTACATAGTCAGGTCTCCTACATAGTCAGGTCTCCAACATAGTCAGGTCAGGTCTCCTACATAGTCAGCTCAGGTCTCCTACATAGTCAGGTCAGGTCTCCTAAATAGTCAGTTCAGGTCTCCTACATAGTCAGGTCAGGTCTCCTACATAGTCAGGTCTCCTACATAGTCAGGTCAGGTCTCCTACATAGTCAGGTCAGGTCTCCTACATAGTCAGGTCTCCTACATAGTCAGGTCAGGTCTCCTACATAGTCAGGTCAGGTTTCCTACATAGTCTGGTCAGGTCTCCTACATAGTCTAGTCAGGTCTCCTACATAGTCTGGTCAGGTCTCCTACATAGTCTGGTCAGGTCTCCTACACAGTCAGGTCAGGTATCCTACATAGTCAGGTCAGGTCTCCTAAATAGTCAGGTCAGGTCTCCTAAATAGTCAGGTCAGGTCAGGTCTCCTACATAGTCAGGTCTCCTTCATAGTCAGGTCTACTACATAGTCAGGTCAGGTCTCCTACATATTAAGGTCTACTACATAGACAGGTCAGGTCTCCTACATAGTCAGGTCAGATCTCCTACATAGTCAGGTCAGGTCTCCTACATAGTCAGGTCAGGTCTCCTACATAGTCGGTCAGGTCTCCTACACAGTCAGGTCAGGTCTCCTACACAGTCAGGTCTACTACAAAGTCAGGTCAGGTCTACTAAATAGTCAGGTCTCCAAAACAGTCAGGTCAGGTCTCCTACATAGTCAGGTCAGGTCTACTACATAGTCAGGTCAGGTCTACTACATAGTCAGGTCAGTTCTCCTACATAGTCAGGTCTCCAACATAGTCAAGTCAGGTCTCCTACATAGTCAGGTCAGGTCTCGTACATAGTCAAGTCAGGTCTCCTACATAGTC